>NC_141815.1:7500-307500 GCF_057944985.1 Cucurbita pepo subsp. pepo | reverse complement strand
AAAGCTAGAGGTCCTTTTCGTATTCTCGTAAAATTTCACAAATAAAGTTAACTTAATGAATGATTCCAACCAAGAGCGGGTTAGAACGATGAATAACTCTTTGATCGAACTTGGAATCTATGATGGTCACTCTTAGATCCCAAGACGGCTTACTGCAAAATTAACTTAATCAAGACTAATCCAATGAATCGATTTCTATTAAATACAGATTGAAATGAAGAAAATAAGACATAACATAAATAATCTTAAATGTAGTTCAACTACCAAAAACAAAAAGTCTTCAAATCACTCTCCAATGTCAAGCGGTATTTATTGTCACTCAATTCTTTTCTTGATTTGATACTTGAATCTTCTTTGCATTGCTTATTGTAATTGCTCCTTTGGATACATGCAATTGATGAGTAGTTAGATTCATATCACGAGTCAAAACAGACAATATCTACTAGCAGAGGATTTGAGCGGTTACACAATTAGTTTACAAACTAGAGGTCCTAGTAAGAAGAGACACAAAACACAATGTATAAAAACTGGTTGGAGTGTAACGGATTAAAAAAAAAGAAAAAAATTGCGGTCGCCGGCGAGACCGAAAACTCCGTCCGCACATGACCCACAAAGCACACCTGACATCGGGGTCACCACGAAAACCAAACCCGACCTTTAGCCACCTCCAAGATACCTGCAAGAGAGAAAAATAGTGAGAAGAACGAGAAAGATAGTGAGAAAACCGAGAAGCTCCAGCGAAGCCAAACCCTATGAAATCAACGTCGAAATCTACCCCTTGACGATGTGCCAGCCTTTTTGCTGTTCCCCGAAGGGGGTAGACACGAGGGGGGTGTGCCAGTAAGGACGCTGGGCCCAAAGGGGGTGGATTTGGAGGCGGTCCCACATCGATTGGAGGAAGGAAAGAGTGTCAGCGACGACGCTAGGGCCCGAAGGGGGGTGGATTGTGATGTCCCACATTGGTTGGGGAAGAGAACAAACCACCATTTATAAGGGTGTGGAAACCTTCCCCTAGTAGACACGTTTTAAAGCCTTGAGAGGAAGCCCGAAAGAAAAAGCCCAAAGAGGACAATATCCGCTAACAGTGGATCTGGGTCGTTACATGGAGAGTGCAAAGAGGTAACACAAGAACCAAAACCTCATGGGAAAGGGAAAGAAACATCGTGAGCTTTCAGAAGACCTTATCGTGGTACTATTTTAAGTGCTCGAAGAACTTTATCTTGCTACCGAACGAAAAATCATAAAAATTATTAGATCGTAAAAAAAGACAATACAGTGATAGTCTATTGACCTTACGAGCATAGTCAACTGAGATCTCGTAATCAACTTCACGAGTATCGTAGCTAAACACGAGAATCAGCAATAGCGAGAAATAGATTGAAATAGATTGAAAGAATAGGAAAAAAGATAGAGAATAAGATATAGTGAGAAAGCATATAATTATTATTAATTAAAAAAAAAAAAAAAAAAAAAGTCGTTTTATCCGTTGACCGTTGAAAGAGTTCATCACGACGTCGTTTAGTTCATCGTGGCGCGCTATTCTTTCAGTTACTGTGAATGTTTGTGTTAGAACTTAACCTTTGTTCTTAATTGAGTCACCGGCTCACCTAACCCAGCGTTGAAACTCTCCGCCTAGGGCCTTCTTCATTCCACATTTCTTCAATCGGAACAACAACAGGAAGCGGGTAATGGCTAGGAAGAAGATTCGAGAGTACGACTCTAAGAGGCTTCTCAAGGAGCATCTCAAACGCCTCGTTAATATCGATCTCCAGATCTGCTCTGCTCAGGTTAATATACACAATACATATTCTCTCGTGTTCTTATGTAAACCATCTGATTTGTCTTTGGTTTTCATCGTCGTACGCGGGAATTTGTTCAATTTCTGTCGTGTTTTTGGTGAAAATCTATCAAATTGGCGCAATCTTGTGTTGATGGCTCTGTCGGTTTGTCGATCTAGATTTTTATGAGTTTGCTTTCTAGTTTGGATTGGTTTTATGTTGTCGGATGGGATTTCAGTTCTAGATTGGGATTTGTTTATGCCGAGGTTTTGGTTTCGATTTTGTTTTCATCGGAAACAGTAACCGGTTGGATTTGGAAGCATTCTCCAGTTCAGAAATGAAATTGAAATTTAGATGTTTGAAGTGAAGTTATGGGACTCTTATCTTTTTAAGAAGCTCCTATTGTTCATTTCTTGTATAAGTGCATTTTGTTTGACTGTGTGAATCAATCAACCAGAGAGTTTGATTAGTCAATCATTTTGTTTCACTTATTGTCATATATTATTACATATCTGATGGAATTTGTTGAGCCACAGGTGAATCAGTCGACTGACTTCGCTGAGCTGACGAATAATGAACCGTGGCTGTCATCCACCCAGTTGGTAGTGAAACCGGATATGTTATTTGGGAAACGTGGAAAGAGTGGTTTGGTAGCTTTGAATTTGGATCTAGCTCAAGTTGCTGAGTTTGTGAAGACACGCCTTGGTGTGCAGGTGATTGTTCTTTCGCACCTTCATGATCTTTTGAATTCTATCTATCTCTGTTTGGTATGAACTGAGTGTCTTTTTATGATAGGTCGAGATGGGTGGTTGCAAGGCTCCAATTACGACATTCATTGTCGAGCCATTTGTTCCCCATGATCAAGAGTATTACCTATCTATTGTCTCTGAAAGGCTTGGCTGCACAATAAGTTTTTCGGAGTGTGGGGGTATTGAAATTGAAGAGAATTGGGATAAAGTAGGCATTGGATTTTCACTAACTTCTTCTCAGTACTGCAATTATATTTTCTCATCTCGGATTCGGGTGGCAAATTTTATTTGTTTTGTTTTCACACAGGTCAAGACAATTTTCTTACCAACTGAAAAACCTCTTACACCTGAGGCATGTGCTCCGTTAATAGCTACACTTCCTTTGGAGGTCAGTTTCATTTATAATTTGTTATGGAGTTCAATTTTCTATCTTCAAACACATTGTAGCCTTTTATTTTGTATTTTTTTTTTGGGGCATTTTTCTTGTCGATAAAGCAGAAGTTGTATTGATAACTAAGAGAACAAAAGAGAGAGGAATTTTCTTTTTGTTGGTATTTCCCCCCGTTGAGAAGTTAAAGTAGCATTGATAACCAAGAATACAAAACAATGCATTTCAAGGATATCCCAAAAAGAAGGAAAAAGAAAAAAAGAATGTATGATGATATCATTTAAGAACTGTTCAAGAATTTCCTGGAACTCTCAAGGTCTAGGTTATACAAAATTGACCGCAGCTGAGAGAGCGGGTCATCTAGACTGAAGTGAGTTTGGCTCACTGATCTACTTTAAAAGAGATCAACTCCTATCCTATCCACATTTTGTTGAAAACTAACCATCTTTTTGAATTGAAGGTCATACTTGTTTCAACGCAATGCCAAAAAGAGGAAATTTTATTAGAGACTTATAGTATGTAGAGAACTACTTAGAACTACAAAGATAATGGCTTTCCTGATGGTGTTGCCTTTGGCTAGACCACTAAACATCTCAGTTTCAGTAGCAGTTGATCAACCAATCAAATAGAATTCACTGATGTGCCTCACCTTTTCCGAACGGCAATCTCTCCTAATTCTTTAAGTTTATTTAGCAGCTGTGGACGGGAAACTGAGCAAGATCAATAGTAGATGTGAAGGTTGCAGAGAACAGATATAAATGTCAGTCTAGTAGTTAGTGATGGAGAACAGATTGAAAAAAGTCATCCATCCCAAAGCAGTGAGATGTTAATTTTATTTATTTTTTTTTTTTTTAAGAAACCGAAAGGTATATTCCTCCACGGGAAAGAGAGAAACAGCCTCAGGACAAAGGTTGAGATTACCTCTTCCCACAAAACTAACAAAGTAGAGCCTTCCAATTGTTAATAATCATTAAAAGGCTTTAATTTCTAGAGAATTTAGTATGATTTGTACACCACCAAGAGGCATTGTGTTGTACCAAAAACCGAAAAGAATCAAAAGATGAGGACTTATTGCCACCATCAAGAGAAGGTGAGATGTTAGCTTAAGCTTCACATAATAATTTTTAGGATGTTCTTGAACGGGTAGGTCTGTAATGATTGTGTATGCTTCAAGTTTAAATTACCTGTGATAAAAAGTTCCACTTGCCAAGGCATATGATGTAGTCAGGGCATTGCCATAACAGCACCTATTGCCCCTCTTTCTCAATCTTTTTCATCTTGGAAATGGCGAATGCTGGAAAGAATTTCAAATACATCGACTGTACTCAGTTCAGTTATAAAAAAAATTCTCTGAAGTTCCATTGTGAATGTGCTACATGCTAGTGTTGAATAACACTTTAGGATTTAGTCTTCATTCCATTCTACCACTTTTGATGGTTTACTACAAATTTCCTGTATTGCTTACTTTACTATATACTCTTATTCTCAACTTTCTCATGGTTGAAAGAGTCCTTTATCTTTGTTAATTTAATTAATGATTTATTTTCAGCTCAGTTTTCCTCTAATTTTGTTATACTTACTGCACCATCTGTATTTGCCCAGATTCGAGGAAAGATTGGTGACTTCATAATGGGTGTGTTTAGTGTATTTCAAGGTACAATATCTGATGATGAAACCATCTTCTCGTAAATATTCTAGAGATGTATATGCCTAGGCATATATACGTGGCGCTTATCTAATGAGAGAATACTACTGTAGATATTTTTCACGGAGTTTTTGGACATCCATCCATATGCTTTCAGACAATTTTATCTCTAAAATAATGCAGAATAATGGCATTTGACTTTAGAGTATCTTAAATTCTCTACAGATCTGGACTTCACTTTCCTGGAGATGAATCCATTTACCCTGGTCAATGGGGAGCCGTATCCACTGGATATGAGGGGGGAATTGGATGACACTGCTGCCTTCAAAAACTTTAAGAAGTATTTTTTTTTTTTTTTGATAATATACATTCTCAGTACATTTTTTATTTACTAATGTATGCCACTCTTTTTGTTCACAAAAGAAACATGTTCGTTAATTCTCAGCCACAAAAGAAAAAAGAAAAATCATTTCCATATGAAAAATGCATCCTTTGTGTTTCTCATCTGTGATATGCTGTTTTCAGATGGGGAAACGTTGAATTTCCTTTGCCCTTTGGTCGAGTGCTAAACCCTACAGAAAGCTTTGTGCACTCTTTAGATGAGAAGGTAACTCATTTTATGTCATTATTGATGCTTAGAAATAATCTATGTTTTCACTTCTCAATATTTGACTGAAGCCATGAAGGTTAATCATGATATGAAGTTGTAGATTAAACACTATGATTTGGTCTGATGATCAAAAGGACATCGTGTCTTTGACTCATGGGTTCAAACCATTTAAGATCTTTAAAGCTGTATGGTTTCTTCTTATAATGAACCTTTTTTGAATCGGTAGTTGTTCCACAAGATTGAGAGGAGCATAAATAATCTAGTCCAAATAATCATAATAAAAAAAGGAAAAGGGAAGTGTATAAAGTTAGAATTTGCATCTCTACTACAGAAGGCAGAAGTTTTAATCACATCATAGTGCTGATCTTGCAGACAAGTGCATCCTTGAAATTCACTGTTTTGAACCCAAAAGGGCGCATTTGGACGATGGTGGCAGGAGGGGGTGCTAGTGTTATATATGCCGACACTGTAAGTTGTCCTAAGACATTGTGCGACTCTCTTGATGATTCGATATGGTCCAAAGACATTGCTATTGATGCCACGTTGTCTATCACTGGTAGGTTGGAGATTTGGGTTATGCATCTGAGCTTGGTAATTATGCAGAGTACAGTGGAGCTCCAAATGAGGAGGAGGTGTTGCAATATGCCAGAGTTGTTATCGATGTAAGAATTAATGTTCACACGCCCTCGGTTCAAGCATCTCTATATGTCATAGGAATAATTTCTCTGTCACGGAAGTATTTAATTTTGAATCTTGATGGCATCCAGTGTGCTACTTCTGACCCTGATGGACGGAAGCGAGCCCTTCTAATTGGAGGAGGAATAGCTAACTTCACAGATGTTGCTGCTACTTTCAATGGAATTATCCGAGCTCTAAGGGAGAAAGTGCGTAATTATTAGAATGTTTTGTTCTTCAGTTCCTTTTTTTTTTCCCTCTAAAAATTGTCTAATCTTTTTTAGTTATCTACCAGGAAACCAAATTGAAGGCTGCAAGAATGCATATCTATGTTCGAAGAGGCGGTCCCAATTATCAAACTGGTCTCGCAAAAATGCGCGTTCTAGGAGAAGAGCTCGGAGTTCCCCTCGAGGTATGGTACCTTCATTTTTAATCCTTCTCTACCAAGTAGAACTTCTTGGCTTAATCATTGAATCGTCACATAATTCAAAGTGGGGTATTGGAATGAATCGATATCAATAAAGACGACCCTGGAGGGAAGGAATTTTTATGAAACGCATCATTTAGATTGTAGGATGGATGAACAAGTCCCCATTCTCCGCCATCACTGTAGACTGAAAATGGGTGGGAGGTTAGCTGTCTGTGTTCCAATAGCAGATACTCATTGTAAAACTTTGTTACAGCTCCTTAGACTCGGCATTGATATGCTTTATGCATTTTGTTTTGAACTTACCGCCCTCTCCCCACAGGTTTTCGGCCCGGAGGCCACAATGACTGGTATCTGCAAACAAGCAATCGAGTGCATTATGTCTGCTGCATAGTCCCACAACGCTTTTGTAGCTATGACCGAGTCGAAAGATGCAGTAAATGTCCTTCATATCTCGGTATCGTGTGCAGCGGGGAAGGTTAAGGGGAAGGGAAAGGGAAAGAGAGTTGTTTTTGTAGTCCTTGGGAACATTGTGCTTTGCCATATGAAGATGATAGCAGAGTTGGGATTGGATGTGTACTCATTTTGACTCAGTTTGCATTTGTAATTGGCTTCTTTTTTGTTCATGTGTTGGTCAATACAATACAATGGGGACGCAGCCTGAAAATGTATGGTTGTTTTTTAGTTAGATGAACACGACTCTCCACAATGGTATGATATTATCCACTTTGAGCATAAGTTTTCATGATTTTGCTTTGGGCTTCCCAAAAGGCCTCGTACCAATGGAGAGAGTATTCTTTGATTATAAATTTATGATCATCCCTAAATTAGCCGATGTAGGATTTTCATCATCCAACACCTCCCCTCGAACAAAGTACGTCTCCTCTTAATCGAGGCTCGACTCCTTTTTCTTTTATAGTCTTAGTCATTTTTTACTATGCCTTTAAAGAGGCTCAATTCCTTTTCTTTTGGAGTCCTTTGTTTGACATCGACTCTCCACAATGGTATGATATTGTCCACTTTGAGCCTACTTTAATCATGGATTAGCTGTGCACTATTTCTTCTTTTCTTGTTCTTTAATTCTTCTCGCTCTTCTTTAATCTTGAATTAACTGAAGTTATATCCTAGATAGATACCTCATTTCTATATATTTTTAGTGTCTTTATTTTTTTATTTATATTGGTCACCTTAATACAATATGATACTTGTAGTGAACAATTTTTTACATATGGACCAACACTATATAACATTTTTAGATTAAGGTATTCATTTCATCTAGATATCGATAAAATTTCGAATGTCTATGAATATTTTTTCAATAATTATTTAAATAACTATTAATGAATTGAAATCCTTATTATTTATGTCGTTGTCAAATCCATGAATTTAAGAAAATATGGGTAGAAATCTTACTATGAAATTTGAGTTTGACACACGAAGAAAATATGTGGGTATTTTCAGAGAATGTGAGTACTAGGAAAAAAAAAATACAAGCAATATGGTCCCGGCGGGGCTCGAACCCGCGACCTTCGGCTCATAAGACCAACGCTCTAACCAACTGAGCTACGGGACCTGGTTGAAAATGTATTGATATCTAAAATTATTCATTAAAGAAAACAAAATTTGATATTTAAATCAAACACAATAGTCTGAAGGGCTTGTGGAATTTAGAGAATCAATTTTTGGTATATTTATTTTAAAACAATAAAATTAGAGGTTATTACATTCTACTGCTACTCAAAACTAAATATAATGTCTGGTTGAACACTTTTTCTATTATTATATATATATATATATATATATATATATATATTTTACGTTTGTTATAGCTGGTTCTTATTGTTGGATGATAGAAGTCCCACATCGGCTAATTTAGGGAATGATCATGGGTTTATAAGTGAGGAATACACACAGAAAAAATAAAAAAAAGATTGGAAATATAATTAAAAAGAAGAAAAAAAAAAAAAAAAGGAAACACAATAAGAGAAAAGAAAATATTTTTGAAAATGGTATTATTGAAAATGTTAAAGGTGTTAAACACGAGAAGAAAAAAGAGAATATCTCGAAAATGTTGAAGGGTATTAAATGGTTTGTATGAACAGAATACTATAACAAACATATATAAATATTTCAAGATGTAGCTCATATGAAGACTCTAACGTTCATGAAGACTCTAACGTTCGCATGAAAGCTCATATGAAGACTCTAACGTTCATGAAGACTCTAACGTTCGCATGAAGTATAACACATGGACCAATCTAAATTAGAGAAACAATTTTGTAGAAGTTGAAACTTGAAATTGATGTCATGGGTTCACATAGGTTGACTTAGATTTTAATCGGCAAGATCGAACTTCCATTAAGAATAAATTCTTGACAACAATGTAAGCTAATCAGGTAAGTGACCTTACTATCAGCATGATTATATTTGAAGTTGACACGTGCCCCGTGGTTCTGCACGTGTCATATATATTGATATGTGTGAATTGTTTATGGAACAATATGCTTAGGATATGATATGTATATGTTATAATATGTGAATTGTATGATAATACTTACGGTACAATGTGTTCAATGATATGTTTGAGATAGGATACGAGAAGAATGCACTAACGTAATATAATGATAGGAGTAAGATATGTTCATGAAACGTTAAAGTTAGGTTATGTATCGAAGTGATATGGATATGAGAGATTGATAAAAACGATATGGTCACGATCGATTGATACAAGAATATGGTTAGGTTATGGGTAGAAAGGGATAGGATTATGATAGATTGATAGAATGATAGCGTCAGGATATGTTCCTGTAACAATATGACTAAGGTACGTTCATGTAACGATATTGTTGGCTTTTTCGCCTTAATATCAAATTAATTAATTTTAATTAATTAATTAATTGATGTTTTGATGATAACAAACCTACCTTCAATTATTAACCATTCTCAGTATTTTTGTCCGTAAGGTTGGGAATAACGATTTCAACGTCTTTTTTGATTCACTCAAATTAGAGATACGAAGAAGTTTCAGTCAAAACAAATACCCGACGTGATGATGTGGTGGCAAAATTGACATCATGGACCAATCAAATTCAAAACAAGATACCTGATGTGATGATATGGTGACAAAATTGACATTATGGACCAACGGCAAAATTGACATCATAGACCAATCGAAGTATGACATTTATAAATTTGGTAGAGTAATAAATGGTAGAGTTTTCAATTACGTTTATAAAAGTTTATTATTTTTAAATTATAAAATCATTTCAGTTACATTTATAAAAGTTTTCATTTTTATTAAATGGAAAGAAATTATAAAGATTTCATTTACATTTATGAAAACTAGTCGTTATTTTTAAATGAAAAAATTATAATGATTTCATTTATGAAAACGAATTATTACTTTTAAATGGAAAGAAATTATAACGATTTGATTTAGTTTTGGTAAAGATAATTATTTGAATTACAAAATCATTTCAATTATAAAAATTTCATAGATTCATAAAACTTTTAATTATTTTTAAAATGTTACTCACAGTTTTCATTAACATTTTTTTTTATATTATTACATTCAAATATGTTATATATATATATATATAAATGAAACATGTGGTCTATAATTTTTTACGATAAATTTAAAAATAAATAAATTTTATTTTTGGTTCACGTTTTAATGGTCCGTATCAATTTCTATTTTTACAACTTGATCGCTATTTAAACTCATCATCTCTTAGTATTTTTCACAACATAACACACAGAACATTTCTTTCCTTGATCTAATTTTTTTTTTTTAAAAAGCCTCCATTGTTGCTCTCTCCTTCCAATTCTATTTTTTTTTTATCTTATTCCTGAGAGAGATGTCTATTATTTCAGAGTGTTGTGATGTGTTTTATAAGATTTCAGACAATTGTACTGGTTTGATTCTGAGCCGTGGAAAGGATTGAGTTTGCTCTTGAACTCGTAAAAAGAGCGGTGTACCGGTTTGATCCTAAGCCGTGGAAAGGATTGAGTTTGCTCTTGCACTCGTAAAAAGAGCGGTGTAGTGGTTCGACTCTGATCCGAGGAAAGAGTCAGAAAGTTTTATTCAAATTCCCAAGAGGTGCTCGGGGAGTGGAGTAGGTCGAGTTTGACCGAACCACTATAAAACTACGGTGTTATATTTTCTAACCCTTTTCTTATTTAAATTCTAAATTATTGTAAGTTTTATTGCATGGTATCAAGTTGGATTATTATTAAAAAAAAAAAAAAAAAATTAATAATTACATCGTTGAAACCCTATTCACCCCCCTCTAGGGTTGTCATATCGATCCAACAGATATGACTAAGGTACGTTCATGTAACGATATGACTAAGGTACG
This sequence comes from Cucurbita pepo subsp. pepo, assembly GCF_057944985.1. Classification (NCBI taxonomy): domain Eukaryota; kingdom Viridiplantae; phylum Streptophyta; class Magnoliopsida; order Cucurbitales; family Cucurbitaceae; genus Cucurbita; species Cucurbita pepo. Next base: position 296,870 of record NC_141815.1, on the reverse strand, counting down.
TTCATGTAACGATATGACTAAGGTACGTTCATGTAACGATATGACTCTAATAAGTTAGAGAACAATATGACCACAAAGTGTATACGATATGATATGATTATGATACGACATGTGAATAATGGATATATATATATATATATATATATATATATATATATATATATATATATATATATATATATATATATATATGTTGTGATGTGATATGAAATGTGTTATGGTATGAGATACGTGATAAATTAACTTGTTTATGATATGTTATATTGTGATGCGATATGTTATGATATGATATGTACATGATGAAATTGTTATGTCTGGAAGCATGAAATGTTATGATATGATATACTTATGTAATTTGAATGATATGATATGATTGACATGCAAAACGATGAACTAGCATGAAATACAGTCCCAACGTATACATGAAAGATATGATAAACAATATATGAAATGATAATGAAAATGAAAAAAATATTGGAATCTCATGCATTATTGAGTGCTCATGCATTATTGAGTGCTCATGCATTGGGGGATACCCCTTATCCTTCATAATAGTACGGATGCGTGCATTATGAGGCAAGAAAACGATCATTATGTTTATCATAATGCTACTACATTCAGGCAGGAAAACGATCATTATGTTAACCTAATGCTGTTGTGACAACTACTACTTTTAACGGGTGTCCGACATAAGGAGCTCCCAAAGTATGCTCTTCTGATAAGAAAAGGGCCCAGCGGTGTGCGAACTGACTGGTGAGTCTATACTTGCACATATGGGTTGTGTAGAATATATGATATAAATCCAAGTTGCCTATTAGGAGAGTACCGTAGGAAAATAGACCGTTAAGATAGGTCACGTCATTGCATTCGCATGTTCTTGCATTTAACTCCCAATAGTAGAGTCACTTACTTACTGGGTATTTCTTTAAATAGTCAAGTCACTTGCTACTTCTATTTCAGGTTAAGACAAGACATTTATGTACGGTTGATGATGACATCACAACTCAGGACCATGACACATGCATATGGTAGTCGTATTTATTTTCTTAGACTTAGGCTAGAATATGATGTTTTTAATTTAAACATTTATTTATTGTATTCAGTCTTTTGTTGTGTCATTTTTAAAGCTGTTTTCAAAACATATAAGTCCATGTCTGTGTTTTAAGATGAAGGTGACGTTTTATGAAAGTTTAAATGAAGTATTTCCGCATTCCATGTTCATGATATCTATACAGTGATGACTTTAAATTAAGTAGAAAATTTCAGGTTGTTACAGAAATTGACCATGGAAAGAACTTGAACTGAGCCGAGCATGCCTAAACAAATAAGTAGTAATCCCAATCTATTCTTATAATATACTTAGGGATCACTTGGAATGACCCTAAAAAGTGATTTTTTTTTTCATTTCTAAGTGAATATGAAATGAATAGACCAAGAACCACATATTAAGAACCTACAATGGACGTTTTACTAAAAAATTACTCATGAGTACCTAAAACCAAGGTATGAAATTGACCCAGTAAATGACACCAATGATAAGGAATCACTCTAAGGGAAGTAGGATTCGAGTTACCTTGATGATCAAATATCTCAAGCCAAGAACACTTAATGGAGGTTTGAATCACTCTACAATCAATATCGATCATGTCAAGTTTGAATGATTCTAAACATCACTCCACAAGCAATATCGATGTTCAAGAATAGTACACTTACACCTAGAAAGCATCAGCTTGATTCTCTAGTTTGATTAAGTCTCTCCTCAAATTGGAGACATGGTTGGGTAGCCCTTTACCTCTTCACTGATAGATCCTCACCTGTGCCAATTTTATTTGAATCTTCATAAACCTTTATGTGAAAAGTTTAGGTCAAATTCGTAATTTCTAGAACTTCAATTTTTGCCACTACAGGCACCTTCAGGGCAACCGAAGTCATTGGATGGCCTCATTGTAGACCTGTAGATCTTAGGTGTCGTCAAATAGTTTAGGTCAAATTTGTAATTTCTAGAACCTCGATTTTCGCCACTATAGGCACCTTCAGGGCAACCGAAGTCATTGGATGGCCTCATTGTAGACCTGTAGATCTTAGGTGTCGTCAAATAGTTTAGGTCAAATTTGTAATTTCTAGAACCTCGATTTTCGCCACTACAGGCACCTTCAGGGCAACCGAAGTCATTGGATGGCCTCATTGTAGACCTATAGATCTTAGGTGTCGTCAAATAGTTTAGGTCAAATTCGTAATTTCTAGAACCTCGATTTTCGCTACTACAGGCACCTTCAGGGCAACCGAAGTCATTGGATGGCCTCATTGTAGACCTATAGATCTTAGGTGTCGTCAAATAGTTTAGGTCAAATTCGTAATTTCTAGAACCTCGATTGTCGCCACTATAGGCACCCTCAGGGCAACCGAAGTCATTGGATGGCCTCATTGTAGACCTATAGATCTTAGGTGGTTTTTTTGACGACGTGAATGGTTGGATCTCTACAATTTGAAGAAAAACATTGTTGGGAACAAATCTACTATTCTTCAATTTTCCAACTTTAAGGATTATTTTTCCCAATTTCTTTTTCTACTTATTTTAATATTTATTTATTAATATAATTCTTCTCCTCTTAGATGTTTGCTCTATATTTAATTAAAAATCATACAACTTTATAAAAATTATAAAATTTACTTTTTGTCACTCTCTTATTTTCAATCTATTTTGGGTGAATTGTAATTATAGACGTAATTTAAAATTTATGAAAGTAAGAAAAAAAAAAGAAAAATAATAGTAAAATTCTCACGTACCTCAATTCACAACCAAAGAATGCAAACAATATTTAGAACAAAACACTTAATATAGAAGAGTTGATCCAATATAAATATGCACATTATCTCGGCTTTACTTTCAATAGCCATCAAAGGCGTTTTAGTTTTAGCTTTTCATCACATCGTCTATTACGTATTGTCAATAATGGGGGTCTCAAAGAGAAGCATGCTCGTTACTGTTTGCATTCTTTTTGTTATCATTAACATGCTTGAGACTGTAACTCTGTCCAAATTTCCTGATTATAGTGATCCAATAGGTGACGTTAGCTCTCAATGTCAATTGACTCATCATTATTGCAAACCACCTCGAAGTCCTAATCCAATGAAACGTATCAGTAAAATTGGGGGAATAGAAGGCATTCAAAGGACGAGTTCTCTAGACAATACCGTTCGAATGACTGACGCCAAGAATGATATAGACCATCCTTGATGTGATTTATCATTATTTCTTTGAATTATAGGGTAAGAGTCAAATATTTATGTATATTTTCCTTATTTCAAATATTTATGTATATTTTTCTTATTGTTTTAATAAAGTTAATATATCTCTTTTAAAGAATTAAAAAAAAAAAAAATTCGACTTTCAAAGATATATTTTATTAAATAACACTACATTTAGTTAATTTTGAATTAGGGATTAAATAAAAAGAAATTTCACTTCATTCCTTTATTTTATTAAATAATACTAATTACCATTAATTAATTTTGAATTATGGATTAAATAATAAGAAATTTGTATGAGTTTTAAAAAATCTCATAGCCACTTGTGAAAAAAAAAAAAAAAAGAATTGATTAAAAAAATTTAGCTAAAACTAGTTGTGAATAAGGAAACAAAGAGATAAAAAAAAAAGGAAGATTATGAATATAATTAAAAGAAAGAAAAAAAAAGCGAAATACAGATAAAAGAAAATATTTTTGAAATGTATTAAATAAGAAAAAAGAGAATATCTGACAAATGTTGAAGAGTATTAAATGATTTGTATGAACATAATACTATAACAAACATAGGTATATTTTACGATTTAACTCATATGAAGACTCTAACGTTCGCATGAAGTATAACACATGGATCAATGTAAATTATAGAAACAACTTTGTAGAAGTTCAAATTTAAACTAATGTCATGGGCTCACATCGGTTGACTTGGATTTCAATGGACAGGATCGAATTTTCATTAAGGATAAATTCGTGACAACAATGTAAGCTAATCAGATAAGTGACCTTACTATCAGCATGATTATATTTGATGTTGACACGTGCCCTATGGTTCTGCACGTGTCATATATATTGATATGTGTGAATTGTTTATGAATCAATATGCTTATGATATGATATATATATATATATATATATATATGTGAATTGTATGATATACTTACACTACGATGTGTTCAATGATATGTTTGAGATATGATAGGAGAAAGATGCACTAAATGTAATGTAATAATAGAAGTAAGATATGTTCATGAAACGTTAAAGTTAGTACGTATCGAAGTGTTATGGATATGATATATTGATAAAACCCATATGGTCATGATGGATTGATAAAAGAATATGGTTAGGTTATGGGTACAAAGGGATATGATTATGATAGATTGATAGAATCATAGGCGTTAGGATATGTTCCTGTAACGATATGACTAAGATACATTCATGTAACGATATGACTAAGATACATTCATGTAACGATATGATATGATTATGATACGACATGTGAATGACGGATATATGTATGTGTGTGTGTGTGTATATATATATATATATATATATATATATATATATATATATATATATATATATATATATATATATATATATATATATAGATAGATATATATAGATAGATAGATAGATAGATAGATATAATATGATATGAAAATGATATTAAATGTGTTATTGTACGAAATATGTGATAAATTGACATGTTTATGCTATGATATATTGTGATGCGATATGTTATGATATTATATGTAAATGGTGAAAATTCTTATGTCTTGAAGCATGGAATGTTATGATATGATATATTTATGTAATTTGAATGATATAATATGATAGACATGCAAAACGAAGAACTAGCATAAAATACAACCCCAACGTATGCATGAAAGATATAATAAACGATATGTGAAATGATACGAAAAGCGATATGATATATACGAAACGCTAGCAGGGTTGTATTAAATGATAATGAAAATGAAAAAAATGTTAGGACCTCATTGATTATTGTGTGCTCATACATTAGGGGATATCCCTTATCCTTTGCGATAATATGGCCGCGTACGTTACGAGGCAGGAAAACGATCTAATGCTGCGATGACCAAGCAGGAAAACGATCATTATGTTTATCATAATGCTGCGACAGTTAGGTAGGAAAACGATCATTATGTTTATCATAATGCTGCGACAGTTAGGTAGGAAAACGATCATTATGTTTAACCTAGTGCTGCCGTGACAGCTACTACTTCTAACGGGTGTTCGACATAAGGAGCTCGCAGAGTATGCTCTCTTGACAAGGAAAGGGGCATATCAGTGTGCGAACTGATTAGTGAGTCCATACTCACACATATAGGCTGTGTGTAGAGTATATGGTACACACCCAAGCTCCCGTTAGGAGAGTATTGTAGGAAAATAGACTGTTAAGATAGGTCCTGTCATTGCATTTAATCCACTCACTTACTGGGTATTTCTTTAAATACGCAAGTCACGTGTTACGGCTATTTCAGGTTAAGGCAAGAAATTATTGTACGATTGACGACGACATCGGAACTTGGGACCATGATCCATGCATAGGGTAGTCGTATTTATTTTCTTAGACTTAGGTTAGAATATGATGATTTTAATTTAAACGTTTATTTATTTTATTTAGTGTTTTGTTGTGTAATTTTAAAGGTATTTTCAAAGCATGCAAGTTCATGGCTATATTTTGAAGAGAAATGTGACGTTTTATGAAAGTTTAAATGAAGTTTTTCCGTATTAAATGGTTATGATATGTATAGTGGCGACCTTAAATTAAGTAGAAAATTTCAGATCGTTATAGAAATTGACCTTAGAAAGAACTTGAAGTGAGCCCCGAGTATAAACAAATAAGTAGTCATCCCAATCTTTTCCTAGGATATACTTAGGTTTCAATTGGAATTGCCCTAAAAAGTTGATTTTTCTCATATCTAAGTGAATATGAAATGATTAGACTAAGAACCACATATTAAGAACCTAAAATGGACGTTTTACTCGAAAATTACTTATTAGTACCTAAAACTGAGTTATGAAATTGACCCCATAAATGACATAAAATGATAAGAAATCTGTAACGACCCGAAAAAAAAAAAAAAAAAAAAAAAAAAAAAAAAAAGTAAATAATTAAATAATTAAAACTATAATTTTCTCTAAACTACTCTCCACCCGTCTTCCTCTCCCAAATTATCTCTCCTCAACCAACTCACGAGTCAAAATCTCAATCCAAAATACAAGATGCATAGCTATCTCTCCTCAACCAACTCACAGAATACGGGATGCATTCGGTGGTTCCTATAACCAAAAAAAGAAAAAAAAAAAAAAAATACCAACAACTAGATTTACAAGGAGAACTTAAGATTTAATTTTTTTTGGTGAGAGATCTTGCTTTGTTATTATGGTAAGTCATATTTCAGATCTCTTTTCATTCATCTTATAAGAAATCAGTAAGAATCAGATTTCCATTTCTTTTGTCTGTCTAGTTAAGAATCAGATTTCCTTTTCTTTTGTCTGTCTAATTACTCAGAATTCGATCTCTTGTTCCCTTGACGATTTTTGGCTAGGATGTTAGGTTGTAGAAAATAACTAGAATGAGGCAAATATTTGTCAACCGAATAAAAAAATACAGAACAAAAAATGGAAGATAGGAAGTAAATACAAAACAGAGAGGAGAAGAGAAAATCGAAAAGAAAAAAAGAAAAAAGTAACAGGAAAATAACAAAGGAAAGATGGAAAGGAGAAAATCGAAAAAAAAATAAATAACAGGAAAGATGGAAAGAAGAAAGGAAAGAAAATTTATGTGTGAAATCTGTGAATTTTAAATGTTAACAAAAAAAAAAAAATTAAGATAAATGAAAGATTTGGAAAGAAAATTAATTAGAATACAAAAAAATACAAAGACAAGACTCGCCACAATACTGTTAACAAAAAAAAAAAAAAGACAAATATAAATATATATATATAGATAGATAGGAGGCCAAATACGGAAAACAAAATGAAAAATGAAAGGAAAGAAATGAGAGTAGAAATGCAGAGAAAAGAAAAAAAAAATAAATAAAAAATAAATAAAGAGAGTAAGAAAGAACTAAGAGAGAAAATAAATGCCAAAATACAAAATCAAAAGAAAACGATACAGAGAGAAAAATAAAGGGAAGAGTTCGGGAGTAAGAATGGATTGGAATTGACCAATAATATGATTAAGTAAGAATCGATTAAAAATTGGTCAAAAATATGTCTTGAACAAAAATTGAGAGAAAAAGCAGAAATAATATCAGAAGACAAGAAAGTAGTCACTCGAACTAAAAAATAGAAAATGAAATCTTAATATAAATAGAATATATATATAATATGTATATATATTTAGATGTATATTATAACGTTCCAAGATTTTATCCATGCAAAGTCTTTAATGCTCGCATGAAGTTTAGCACATGAACCATTGTAAGAGTTACAGAATTCAACATGAAATTGATGCCATGGATTCTTATAGGTTGGCTTGGATACAAAGGGAAAAATCAAATTTTCATTAAGAATAAATTGGTGACACCCGTATAAGCTAATCAGGTAAGTGGTCTTACTATAGGATAGGCTAAAAATTATATGAGTTATGATGATGTATGAACTATGTCGTATGCGGCTTATGAGTTATGATGATATATGAGTTATGATGATGTATGAACTATGTCGTACGATGCAGCTTATGAGTTATGATGATGTGTGGGTTACGATACTTGATGATGTGCGCAGTATATATATAATTTGATGAATGACATACTTGATATGTTTCATGCACTTTGTGGCAATATGATGAGTATGATGATTGTGTGACATTTACCTTAATATTATGATGTTTTCCATATTAAGCATGTTATATGATGATGAGTGTCATATTGTATCGTGTCGTTAGATCGACATAGGACACAACCCTAAGAGCGTGAAAATGATATTAATATAAATATCCACGAGTATGTGTTACCTAGAGTAACAAAGAGATGAGACTAGAGGGTTGTGTCAGAAGAGACATTATAATGAATTTAGAGGGACCTCATGCATATTATAGGTTCATAAGCATAGGGCTACTTCCCCTAGAGATGATGAGTGCGGACGCGCACCATATGATGAGCGAGAATGTGCATAGGTGCGAATGGACACAGATGAGGGTGTTCATGAGGCGCATGACACTATGGGGTTTCGCTGACCTCCGGACGTCGCTATAGATTAGCTTGATCAGAGGGTCCAAGAGGTGTGCGAGCACCCTGGGGATTCACACTCGCACGTGTGAGTCGTGTGTAGGGAAGTACTACACATCCAATTTGTCCAAGACTATAGGTCACCCCTAAGATGATTAGAGATAGATCCCTAAATCATGATTGCATGTGTTTGCATTTGCATGGCCCCTATAGTGGGGCCACTTACTGAGTATTCTTTGAAATACTCAGGCCGTGTGCCACATCATTTTTCAAGTAAAGGCAAGACTCACTTTATATGGAGTATGGCGGCATCACGAGCAGAGACTGTGGCACGTGCATAGGGTAGACTCATATTTAAATTCTTAGTTTTAAGTTAGAATAAGTTGTTTTGCATTCCATTGTTTTAAATTATTTTGTATTTGTTTTTATGTTTTCTAAATTTTAGTATTTTGTATTTAAACAAGTAAGACCATGACTGTGTTTTCCAGAGAAGAAGTTGTTTTAAACGTGCTTTATAGATGAGCATGACACATTAGTGGCGACTCTAGATATGTGGAAATTTAGGGTCGTTACCATAAGAGTTCAAATATAGTTTTACAGTGAAATGACCTAATGAAAATTAATTAATTAATTTTATAACTTCGAAGTTTATAATTAGTATGTTCATAACATCTCATAACCCGCTCATAGTAATCCTAAAAAGATCAATTTTGTAATAGTCCAAAAATAAATAAAGAAATAAAAATAATTATAAAAATAGTTAAAATAATAATAATAATAATAAATTAATTAATTAAAATTAAAATGAAAATGAAAATAAAAATAAAAAAATAAAAAAAAATCTTTCCCCACTTCTCTCCACCTCAACCCACCCTTACACCAACTTGGAAAAAAAAAAAAAAAAAAAAAAAAAACATAAAAACAACAATGGTCAAATTTGAGGAGAAGTAAAATGAGATTTTGTCTCCAGTCAAATCCTATATTCAATTTCCTTTTATTTATTCAATTTCTTTTTCTTTTATAGTTATGATTATAAGAAATTAATTTAGAATCAAATCTTCTCTTAAAATATATTTTAACAGTAATAATAAGATCTCATATCTAATTGATTAGATTTTTGTTAGCATTTTAAGTTATACTAAATAAGGTTATAAGGTTAGATTCAATAAAATTTTAATTGGCAGATCTATAAACTAGAAGATCGTAGCCAAACAATCAACTTAAAATTGGACCTACAATCGACCGTAATATCTGTTTACACAATTTAAAAACCTATTTACAGAATGAAAATAATTAGAGAGAGGGAGGGAGATTGAATAAAGATTTGTTGAATAGGATTTAACCATAAAACAGGAAATATCAGAGAGCAGTGAGTTACTTTAAATTCTTTTAACACGAAATATCAGACTTTTACGATGGCCAATGTAAATTAGAGAAATAATTTTACAGAGTTCAAACTTGAAACTAATGTCATGAGCTCATATAGGTTGACTCGAATTTCAAAGAACGGAATCGAACTTTCATTAAAGATATATTTGTGACAACGACTTAAGCTAGCCAGGTAAGTGACCTTACTATCGGCATGGTTATATTTTGATGTTGACACGTGCCCTGTGGTTCTGCAAATGTCATATATATTGATATGTGAGAATTGTCTGTGGATCGATATGCTTCCTATATGTTATGTTATGTTATAATATGTGGATTGTAGGATAATAATTATGGTACGATGTGCTCAAGGATATGTTTGAGATAGGATACGAGAAGGATGCACAAAATGAAATGTAACGATAGGAGTAAGATACGTTCATGAAACATTAAGGTTAGGTTATGTACCGGAGTGCTACGGATAGGAGAGATTGATGAAAGAATATGGTTAGGTTATGGGTAGAAAGGGATAAGTTTGTGATAAATTGATAGAACGATAGCGTTAGGATACGTTATTGTGACGATATGACTAAGGTACGTTACGTAATGATATGTCTGTGATAAGTATAAGAACGTTAAGGCTATGATAAGTTAGAGAACGATATGACTATGAAGTGTTTACATCATGACTTGTTTATGATATGATACATTGTATGCCAGATTATTGTGCTTAAGTACATAGTTATGTGAACGTGAATGTATCCTATGTATGCTTTTAGTATGATGTGATGTGTAATTCATGTAACGATATGAGGTCCTTGAATGATTATGGCATGTTTGTATGGAATATGTGAATGTGAACAGCACGAATTGTATGACATGAAACACGGTAAACTGTCTGGAACCATAAGCCCGATAGAAATGTGTATGAAATGTGAAATGAAAATGAGAATGAATGAAGCCTGGAACGTGATAGGGGGGCTTTGTTCATTAAAGATAAATGTAGAAATAGGGGGACCTCATGCATTATGTGTGTTCATGCATCTGGGGGGATACCCCCATCCCATCACGAGGGTACGGACGTGTGCATCCAATGGCAGGACAACGATCGTTATGCATTTCATAGCACTGCGTGACGGTTCTAGTTTTAACGGGTCCCAGCATAAGGGGCTCTCACAGTATGCCCACCGGATAAGGACAGTGGCCCAGCGGTGTGCGAACTAGCTGGTGAGCCCATATTCGCACGTATGGGCTGTGTGTAGAGTATATAGTACACGTCCACGATTACCCGTTAGGACAGCACCGTAGGGAAAACGAAACGAAAGATAGGTCCTATCATTTTATTGCATGTGATTGTTGCATTTAACCCCAATAGTGGGGTCACTTACTGAGTATTTCTTTAAATACTCAAGCCATGTGCTACTACATTTTTCAGGTTAACGCAAGGCATTCCTGTACGGCTGACGACGACATCGCAACTCGAGATCATGGCACATGCATAGGATAATGGTATTTATTTTCTTAGACTTAGGATAGAATAGGATGTTTTAAACTTAAAGGCTTATTTATTTTATTTCGGGTCTTTTGTTGTGTTGTTTTAAAGATGTTTTCGAAACACGTAAGTTCATGACTGTGTTTTAAGTTAAAGGTTATGTTTTATGGAATTTAAATGAAGTCTTCCGCATTCAATGTTTATGGTACGTAGGACAATAAATTAAGTAAAAATTTTGGGTTGTTACAAATTTAATTGAAAGAAAAATTTTTAAGTGATATATTTAATTATTAAATATAGGAATATCTTTACTATATGTTTTTTTTTATTGTTTACCTATTCTATCTAGATTAGGTAATAAATAAAACAGTTATTAGAACAAAATTATATCCTTTATTGATTTAATTTTGAACGACAATTTTTTTTTGTTATTCAGAAGAAATAACAATATATAAATTATACAGATAAATATTTGACTTTCGATCTATTGTTCAAATAAATAATGATAAATCACATCAAGGATTGTTTATATCATTCTTGGTGTCAGTCATTCGAACGGTATTGTCTAGGGAACTTGTCCTTTGAATGCCTTCCATTCCCCCACTTTTAATTTTGATCGGATTAGGACTTCGAGGTGGTTTGCAAGTTTGATGAGTCAATTGACATTGAGAGCTAACGTCAACTATTGGCTCACTATAATCAAGAAATTTGGCAGGAGTTACAATCTCAAGCATGTTAATGATAACAAAAAGAATACAAACAGTAACGAGCATGCTTCTCTTTGAGACGCCCATTATTGACAATACGTATAGACGATGTGATAAAAAGCTAAAACTAAAACGTCTTTGATAGCTATTGAAGGTAAAGCTTAGATAATGTGCACATTTATATTGGATCAACTCTTCTATATTAAGTGTTTGTTACAAATATTGTTTGCATTCTTTGGTAGAATTTTGTTTACTATTATTTTCCTTTTTTCTTTCTTTCATAAAATTTAAATTACGTCTATAACTACCATTCAATTCAGTAAATTTCTTATTTTTAGTAAAATGGTATGGTTTTTAATTAAATATAGAGCAAAATTCTAAAAGGACCATTAAGAAACACAATTCAAAATAAATAGAAGAATTATAATAAAAATAAATATTAAAATAATTTGAAAAATGTTGAAAGTTGGAAAATTTTAAAATAGTCCTTAAGACTTAATCCCATAAAATAAATTTGAAAGTCATAATATTTGAAGAAAAAAAATAGTCGTGAAGAGTTTGGAGTTTATGTAGTTTTTCTCAATAATATTTTCTCCATATGTAGAGATCCAACCGTCCACGTCGTCAGAAAAGCCACCTAAAACTTATAGGTCTATAAGGTCATCCAATGACTTAGATTGGCCCAAGGGTGCCTGAAGTGGCGAAAATCGATGTTAATAGGACCTGAACTTTTCAAATAAAGATTTATGAAGATTAAAAAAAAATTGGGGCACGTGATTGTGGGGCTATCAATGACGAGGTATAGGGCTATCCAACCATGTTTTCAATTTAAGGAGAGAATTAATCAAATCAGGGAACCAAGGTGATACTTTCTAAGTGCGAGTGTACTATTTTTGAACCAATTGAGGAACTATAGACCATCCAACTCCTTCAAATTTGTTCCTATAAATTTAGAGGGAAATTACCCACATTTTTGTTGAAGGAGTTTAGCCTTAAAATACCTAGAAGACCAATGGAGTTTTTGAAGATATGTTATAGGAAAAATTATATTTTCAATCTGAGCGTCAAACAAAAATTTGTATATTAGAATAAACTCAATTTTACTTTTTGGAATCTAAGCAACATTTTTTACGAATGATGCGAAGGTTGATAAGCTCATGTTAAAGAGAATTTGGAGGATCAAGCTATCAGATAAATTTCGGTCATTTCGTTGAAACTTTTAAAATTTACTCTTAATATTTAATCTCTCTGAGTAAGACCAATTTTCTTAGTTTCGTGGTGCTTAATGGAACAGTTTTGATGAAGGAAGCGAGAGTTGAGAAGACCAAAAAAACACCTCTTAGGTTGACTTTTATGGTTGTCCCTTGTAAGTCAAAGAATGATTAGACATGTTTATTTCAATTCCTTCTAACAATTTGCTATAAATATTAAGGAAAATCAAATGGAGGCAAAAAATTAGCAAGGATAGTGGTCGAAAGTTTTTTTTTTTTCTCGAATCAGCCTCGATTGTTCATGCGTGAATTCTTCATTGAATCTTTTGGAAATCTTAAGGAAAAATGAGTAGAGCATAAATCATCCAAAATCATTAGCTACTCAAGAAAAATTGGAATTCCCATTCCAAGATAATTGCAATTCTATGTCGTTTAAATTACATGTTTAGAGTCATTCAAACTTGACATGATCGATCTTGCTTGTGGAGTGATTCAAATCTCAATTAAGTGTTGTTGCCTTGAGATATTTGATCAACTAGGTAACTGAGAAAGTAACTGAGAGAACCCAAATCTTTAGTAACAAACTCAGAATGAAGCTTGCGAGTAAAGCTGTCAATAAGAGATGAGTTGTTGCAGGTAACAATAATGTCATCAACATAAAGAAGCAAATAGATATGGTTAGATTGCTGATGAAAGACCAAAAGGGACGTGTCAGCACGACTGCAAAAAAAACCAAGTGTGAGAAGAAATGAGCTAAAACGCTGAAACCAGGCGTGAGGAACTTGCTTTAAGCCATAGAGGGCTTTCTTTAATAAACAAACATGAGTGAAAAATCGAGTATCAATATACCCAGGAGGTTGTTCCATATGAACACGTTCAGTAAGAGTTTCATTGAGAAAAGCACTCTTGACATCAAGTTGTCGAAGAGACCATTTATTTGTGACTGCAATAGAAAGCACAACATGAACAGGGTAGCTTTGACAACTGGACTGAAAGTGTCAGTGTAGTCAAGACTAGGAACCTGAGTATAACCTTTGGCAACAAGACGAGTCTTGAAACGCTCGATAGATCCATCAGACAAATATTTAATACGAAACACCCATTTAGAGCGCACGATGTTAGTGTTGGCAAGGCGAGGAACCAAAGTCCAAGTATCATTTTGTTGTAAAGCTCGAATTTCTTCATCCATGGCAGCAACCCAAGTAGGATTCTTAGCTGCAGATTTGAATCCTTTTGGATCAGTGGATGCAAGAAGAGCATAAAGCAGTCCAGATGTGCCCAAAATACAAAGATTTGCTGGATGACAAGTCTTGAATATACCAGCTTTGGCTCGTGTGATCATAGGATGAGAGCTCAAAGAAGAGGAATCAACAATAGATTCAATAGAGGTCAGATCAGAAGTCGAGGGTGGCAAGCGGAACCTACACAAGAAGTATCAACCTGCACAGACCTATCCACAAAGTCAGAACAAATATCATATGGGGATGAACTGGATCAAGGAATGTGCGATGATGAAGTGGTAGGGGGATGAATCAATAAAATAAAGATGTGGTTCCAAGAAATTTGAAATATGAAAAGAGGAAAGAGCTTGGCTTGGGAGCTAGGGATAGCAAGAAAGTGAGTTTCATCAAATTGAGCATGACGGGTGATATATAGCTTAGTGGTGGCAGGATCAAGACAGCGAAACCCTTTATGAGCAGGACTATAACCCAAAAAAAGGAATGTTGCGGGGAGAAAGCTTGTTAGGTATATGATCATGCAAGTAAGGATAAACACGACAACCAAAGGGATGAAAATTGTCATGATGCGGAGAGTAGCCATAGAGAAGTACAAAGGGTGACTTACCTCCAAAAAGTGGAGTAGGCAACCGGTTGATAATATAAGCTACAGTGCTAAAGGCGTCAACCCAAAAACGAGGAGAAAGATGGGAGTGAAAGAGAAGGGCCAAGCCAGTCTCAGTCACATGACAGTGTTTTCTCTCAGCACGACCATTTTGAGTAGGTGTATATAGACAAGAGAGTTGATGGTGGATGGCAGCAGTACGTAAATGAGTTTTGAAACAAGTGCTAGTAAATTCGGTACCTCCATTGCTTTGAAATACCTGGATACGAGAAGAATATTGATTTTCCAAAAATTTTTAAAATTGAAGAAAAATATCAAAGAAATCAAATTTTAATTTCAAAGGGTAAAGCCAAGTGAATCGAGAATAATCATCAATAAAAATAACATAGTAAAGAAAACCCGAATTTGATTTGACGGGGGAAGGACCCCAAAGATCACAGTGAATAAGATCTAACACATGAGACAACCTACGTTCATTGGGGGAATAAGGAAATCGATGACTTTTCGCAAGCTGACAAGTACTACATAGTGATGGAGAAGACAATAAAAACGTAAGAGAAAGATGACCTTTTCTATTTAAAAAAGAAATAACAGAATGATTCACATGACCCAGACAAGCATGCCATAAATCATATGAACATGTAAAGATTTGTTTCTAAGGACTGAAATAAAAGTAGAGTTGTCGCGCTCCAGCACATATAGCCCTCCATCTCTTTTACCGGTTGCCACCACCCTTCTAGTTTGACGATTCTGGATAGTAAGAAGATTATTAGTAAATGTAACGTAGAGAGGAAAATCAGACGTTAATTTACCGATTGAAAGAAGATATTTAGTGAGATGAGGGACAACCAACACATTTAATAAGTGAATATTTAGAACAGGAGAAAGAGCACTGGTGTGGGTAATGGGTAGGGATGCACCGTTTCCTACGATCATAGAGTCCTTACCCGTATAAATTTTAGATTGATCCAAAATAGATGGGTTGGCGGTCATATGGGCGAAAGCCCCAATATCCAGAAACCAATCAGTAGCATCGGGTCCAACAATAGAACAGGACGTGTTGAAGCGTTTAGCAAGGTGAGCATGAGTAGAATCAGGTCGAACATACCGTTGGTTGCAGCAGTCAGCATAATGGCCCTCTTTGCGGCATATTTGGCAGTGAGGTGGTCGACGACCTTGACTTGAGTGGGTTCGTCCTCGATTGGAAGAGTTGTTTTTGTGGAATTAAGAACAACCTCACTGGTTACTAGAGGAAGCAGGGTGGCTTCCATGGGTGTGACCATGATTAGTGGCTCTGAGTGTTGTAAGAGTGGAGTTAGAGGACTCAAGGGAGCGTTGAAACAACTCGAAACTTTCATCTTTAGAGACCAAATCTGCAAAACATGGGATAGGGGTGAGAGCCATTTGAGCAGTAGAAAAAGCTGAAAAAATGGTGCCGAGTCCACGAAGGAACCAATGCACTTTATCAATGTCCTCGACGGGTCTGCCAACGACATGAAGTTGGTCACAAATTGTTTTGAAGGCACGGGCATACTCAGCAATAGGTTTGGTGCCACGTTTCATCAGCTGCAAGTCATCCTTGAGTCTCAGTTCACGAGTTTCAAATGATGGCTGAACATAGTTTCCAACACAAGCCAAACATCACGAGCAGTAGAGAGACCAACTACGACAGCAATGACTTCCTCGGTGAGAGAGGAGAGCAGGAGACAGAGAAATCATTGATCGACTGCTCTCCACACCAAATATTTGGGGTTGAGTGTTGAGGAGGTTTCTCGTTCAAAGTGAGGTGGTGGCCATCAACATAGCCCAACATGTATTGACTCTCAAGGAGAGGGAGAAGTTGGCTTTTCCAAATAAGATAATTGGAGGAAGAAAGTTTGATGGTGACATGGATTAAGAGTGTTGAAAGGAAGAAGATGATGAGAGCATTCGGAAGCCATAGAGAGGAAAGGATCAGAGTTGTTAAACCGAAAGGGCTCTGATACCATGCAAATGTTTGCTGAAACCACCCCACCTAAAGGGTGGTAAAAGTTATCTATTTATAATCATTTACAGAATAGAGAAATATGGTAAATTACAAATAGTATGGAAAGAACAATACAAAGAAAGAATAATAAATGAATACAATATATTTACTCTTAATAAAACGCCAAATATGGTAAACGATAATATAAGGCAAATATCTAGATATGTCTTATAATAAACTGTGAACTACCCTTAACAAAAATCTAATTTTACTTAGTATGCTTGACACACAAAAAAAAACGAAAAAAAAACAAAAAAACAAAAAAAAAAATAAATAAAAATAATGTAGCACCTTAATATAGAAGAATGCAAACAATATTTGGAACAAAAACACTTAATATAGAAGAGTCCATCCAATATAAATATGCACATTATCTAAGTTTTACGTTCAATAGCCATCAAAGAGGTCTTAGTTTTAGCTTTTCATCACATCGTCTATGCGTATTATCAATAATGGACGTCTCAAAGAGAAGCATGCTCGTTACTGTTTGCATTCTTTTTGTTATCATTAACATGCTTGAGATTGTAACTCCGGCCAAATTTCTTGATTATAGTGAGCCAATAGTTGACGTTAGCTCTCAATGTCAATTGACTCATCAAACTTGCAAACCACCTCGAAGTCCTAATCCGATCAAAATTAAAAGTGGGGGAATGGAAGGCATTCAAAGGACAAGTTCCCTAGACAATACCGTTCGAATGACTGACACCAAGAATGATATAAACAATCCTTGATGTGATTTATCATTATTTATTTGAACAATAGGCCGAGAGTCAAATATTTATCTGTATATTTTCTATATTGTTATTTCTTCTAAATAATAAAAAAGAAAATTGACGTTATTGATATAATTTTGTTCTAATAACTATTTTATTTATTACCTAGTCTAGGTGAACAATAAAAAATAAATATGTAAAGATATTCCTATATTAATATATCTTAATTTGAACACTTTCACTTTAAATTAAATATATCACTTTAATTTATTTTTTTTAGTGTTACTATGAGTTAGTTATGAGTATGTTATGAACATACTAATTATAAACTTCAAAGTTATATAATTAATTAATTAATATTCATTGGGTCACACTATAAATCTATATTTGAACTCTTATGCATTATAGAATAAATTGTGTCTATTGATATGATCATTATAGACAAGTTCATCCGGTTCGAGTTGCTTATGATTACAGTTGGGTCAAAAGTTCTGTATTACCCATATAATTACATCTTTCACTTTAAATACCACCCATCATTTAGTGAATAATTTGTTTATGATCCAAAGATAGACTAAGTCTCTGCCCGTGAGAGAGTAGCACACTATTCTTCAAGTCCTCCAACCAATACTTAATAAAACTACTGAAATTTGAGGAGTGAATTCCATCTCTGAAATTATGTTTGCATCTCCCTGTTTTGTCAGTTTAAGTTTAGTTTAATTATTTTTTTTTAAGAAGAGTTTAATTATTTTTTTTTAAGAAGATTTGATCCGTACAAAAAAGGAGTTTAGATTAAACGGATGCTATTGTTTACTTGAGTTTGTTTATAAACAATGTGAGGGTAAAGGTAGTCTGATGAGACTTCATCGGATAATTGCATTGGAGAAGAGGGCAATAGATTAAAGAAAAGAAAGAATGCAAAAAATTAGAAATAAAAAAAAAAAGTACAGATGTAACGGCTCGAAATTTTCTACTTAATTTAAGGTCTGTATACATGTCATAAATATGAATGCGGAAATACTTCATTTAAACTTTCATAAAACGTAGCCTTCAGCTTAAAACACAACCATCGACTTATGTGTTTTGAAAACACCTTTAAAACGACACAACAAAAGACTAAATAAAATAAATAAATATTTAAATTAAAAACATGATATTCTAGCCTAAGATTAAGAAGATAAATGCGACTACCCTATGCATGTGTCATGGTCTCAAGTTGCGATGTCGTCGTCAGCCGTACAAGAATGCCTTGCCTTAACCTGAAATAGAGGTAGCACGTGGCTTGAGTATTTTAAGAAATACTCAGTAAGTGACCCCACTGTTGGAGGTTAAAGGCAAGAACATGCGAATGAAATGACAAGATCTATCATATCAGTCTATTTTTCCTATGACACTATTCTAATTGGGCAGTTTGGATGTTTACCATATACTCTACACACAGCCCATAGGTGCCGGTATGGACTCACTAGAAAGTTCGCACATAGTTGGGCCCCTTTTCTTGTTGGACGAGCCTCTCTGGTAGCTCTCCTTCTGCCGACACCCATTAAAATTAGTAACCGTCACGGCAGCATTATGTAAAACATAATGATACTTCGCCTGCCTAGTGGATGTACGCATCTGTACCCTTGTGATGGAATGGGGGTATCCCCCAATGCATGAGCACATATAATGCATGAGGTCCCAACATTTTTCCATTTTCATTATCATTTAATACAACCCGTTAGCATTTTGTACATATCATATCGTTTTCGTATCGTTTCAGATATTTTTCATCATTCATATCATATCATTTCTCATTCTTCAGTTCTCATATCATACATAATTCTAATGTGGTTATATTTCATGTCATTTATCGTGATTTCATGTCATTCATATCATGTTGTATACACACAATTTAAGAGACATAACATAATGTTCTATGCTTTTAGCATAACATTTCACCATATACATATCATACCATAACCTATTACATCACAATGTATCATATCATAAACGTGTCACTTTATAGCATATCTCGTACCATAACATATTCCATATCATAAGACAACATATATATATATATATATATATATATATCCGTCATTCACATGTCGTATCATAATCATATCATGTCGTAAACACTTCGTGGTCATATCGTTCCCAAACTTATCATAGCTGTAACGTTCTTATACCTATCACAGTCATATTGTTACATGAACGTACCTTAGTCATATCATCACAGGAATGTATCATAACGCTATCGTTCTATCAATCTATCTCAAACCTATCCCTTTCTACTCATAATCTAACCGTATTCTTTTATCAATCTCTCATGGCTATAGTACTTCAGTATGTAACCTAACTTTAACGTTTCATGAACGTAGTGCATCCTTCTGATATCCTATCTCAAACATATCATTGAACACATCATATCATAATTATTATCATACAATTCACATATTATAACATATACATAATATATCACAAGCATATCGATCCACAAATAATTTACACTTCAATATATATGAGACTTACATAACCACGGGGCACGTGTCAACATCAAATATAACCAAGCCAATAGTAAGACCACTTACCTAGTTAACTTAGGCTGATGTCCCAACGTTATCCTTAATGAAAGTCCATTGAATTCCAAGTCAACCTATGTGAGCCCATGACATCAGTTTCAAGTTTGAACTTTTACAAAATTATTTCTCTAATTTATATTAGTCCATGGACTTTGCATGAGTTAAATCTTGAAATATTTATATATGTTCATACAAACCATTTAATACCTTTTAACATTTTCCAGATAATTTCAATTATATTCACAATCTTCTCTCTTTTTGTTTCCCTTTAGTTTCAGCAATCTTTTAATCCATTCTTACCTTGCTTTAATCCTCTAAACTAACTAATTATAACCAAATTAATAAATTAATATCATTAAATAAAATAAAAGGAAAAAATACTAACCTCTTGCAATATCTCTTTCTAGCCAAACTAAATCAGAACCTTTTTGTTTTGCTTGTTTGTTTTTGCACCCAAGAAGAAATTCTGATGTTAAATCTGCTTAAACCTTTATTTTTTTTTTTTTGTTACATTTTCAATTAGGTTAGCAATTACTTTTGGTCAACTAATCAATTCCATTTTTTTTTCTCTATTGATCATGATGTATCTTTTTAACAGGTAAATGACTAAATACAATTAAATAACTGGATAAAAGAAAAGGAGATTGAGATGTTCCATTTTGACGGGACTGTGAGGTGAGTTGAGGAGAGATTATTGGAGAAAGGGATGACAATTAGTAGAGAGAAAGGGGGAATAATTGTTTTTATTTATTAATTTATTTATTTTTTAAAACATAATAATCATTTTTGTTTATAATAATTTTTATTTGTTTATTTATTTTTTAGCTGTTACAACCGAAGTCTCCAAAATATAGACATATTGAATATACTACAAGAGGGTAAGCCAGACATGAGTTCATAACTCACTCCTGATTAAGACTGAGTTGCATATGATCATCTTATAAAATATAAATCTTCTCAATTAATAAATATATAAAGAGAGATTAAACATTAGATTAATAACTTTAGATTTTTCATATCATAGATAATATTAATTAAAATAATCAAATTTAATACTAAAAACTAAATACATCACATCTAGAAAGGTCGAGAGAGGTTATCTAAAGACGAAGGAGTACTCACCGACCTCCTTTTCTTGATTTTCTTTTCTTCTTCCTCTTCGTTTAGGGTGTTCTAGACCTTATCACACCTAAAGCTAATAGCATAAGTTTCAAGGGACGAATTTCTCTCGGGAGCTTCAATTTTTCAGACAACTATTTTAGTTTCTCATGGGTGCTTTTAACAATAAAATTTAATCTATCGGGTAGCTCTTGCTTCCTTCATCAAAGCCGCTCCATTAATCACTATGAACCTAAGAAAATAGGTCTTACTCAAAGAGATTAAGTATTAAGAGTAAATTTTGAAAATGTCGAAGAAATGGCTGAAACTTATCTGATAGCTTGATACTCCTAATTCTCTTTAACCTAAGCTTATCAACCTTCCCATCATTTTCAAAAATGTTTCTTAGGTTCCTAAAAAATAAAATTGAATTGGTCTTAGTCATTTTCTTATTTTCCATCTATTTTGAGTGAATTGTAGTTATAGACGTAATTTAAAATTTAGAAAAGAAAGAAAAAAAGAAAAATAATAGTAAACAAAATTCTCGTCTAGCTTAAATCACAACCAAAGATTGCAAACCATATTTGGAACAGAACACTTAATATAGAAGAGTTGATCCAATATAAATATGCACATTATCTAAGCTTTACCTTCAACAGCCATCAATAGCGTTTTAGTTTTAGTTTTAGCTTTTCATCACATCGTCTATACACGTATTATCAATAATGGGAATCTCAAAGAGAAGCATGCTCATTACTGTTTGCATTCTTTTTGTTATCGTTAACATGCTTGAGATTGTAACTCTGTCCAAATTTCCTGATTATAGTGATCCAATAAATGACGTTAGCTCTCAATGTCAATTGACTCGTCAAGCTTGCAAACCACCTCGAAGTCCTAATCCGGTCAAACGTATCACTAAAATTGGGGGAATAGAAGGCATTCAAATGACGAGTTCCCTAGATAATATCGTTCGAATGATTGACACCAAGAATGATATAGACAATCCTTGATGTGATTTATCTTTATTTATTTGAATAATAGACCGAGAGTCAAATATTTATTTATATATTTTCGTTATTGTTTTATTTAACTTATTCTTCTCTAGAATTAAAAAAAAAAAAGTGACGTTCAAAATTAAATCAGAATCGAAAACTATTTATTACAGTCTATATATAATATATGAATAGTAATGGCTACAAAAGTGATGGTTATGGCTATAGGGAGGGTAGCACGCATGAGTTCATAACTCACTCATGATTAGAGTGAGTCGCATATGATTATCTTATGAAATATTAATTTTCTCAATTAATAAATTTATAAAAAGATATTAACTATTTCGTGGTCCAAGTGGGTTATATAATAGTGTTACCCGAATAAGGTACCAACCTGAACATGATATTCATATATGTCAATCACATTTGGTAAAAAAATAGTTATAAAAAAAAGTTTTAAAAACAATAAAAAATAAATAATAAAAATAATAAGTAACGGATACCTCTCTCCCCACCAATTTCTCACATGTCCAATTATCTCTCCTCAGGTTGTAATTATTTAGATTTTTAATTATTGTTATCTTAAAAAAAAATAAGAATCAATTTAAATGGGCCAAAAATTAGAAAAACAGAGTAAGTAAATACATGGCGAAGAAAATGGGAGATTTGGAGATTTAAACTATTTTTATATATACAGATATACAATAACTATATCTTCTAGAAGAAAAAAATCGTAGTAATAATAGAAAAGGAAATCTTAAATAAAAATAAAATTAGATGTATATAATATTCTAAGATAAAGTTTTTGATGCTCGTGAAGTCTAACACTCGAGTATTGTTTGGTAATATCATGGTAAACTATAATTTGGTACTAAATATCCTTAATACCACCCGCAAGCTAAGTGTTGGATTTGAACAAACAGGAAGCTTGGATCTGAAAAATTCAAAGAGGGGTCGAGAAACACTTTTCGTTAAAATGTCAACAACCTGGTTCGGAGGAGGCGTAGTGTAACGAACCAAAATTTTCTATTTAATTTAAGGTCGCTACTGTATATGTACCATAAACATTAAATGCGGAAAACTTCATTTAAATTCCATAAAACATAACCTTTGTCTTAAAACACAACCATGAACTTACGTGTTTTGAAAACATCTTTCAAACGACACAACAAAAGACCCAAAATAAAATAAATAAGCGTTTAAGTTTAAAACATCCTATTCTAGCCTAAGTCTAAGAAAATAAATACCACTATCCTATGCATGTGCCATGGTCTCGAGTTGCGATGTCGTCGTCAGCCGTATAGGAATGCCTTGCTTTAACTTGAAAAAGTGACCCCACTATTGGGGTTAAATGCAACAATCACATGCAATAGATGATGGGACCTATCTTTCATTTTGTTTTCCCTACGGTGTTGTCCTAACGGGTAATTTTGGACGTGTACCATATACTCTATACACAGCCCATACGTGCGAGTATGGGCTCACCAGCTAGTTCGCACACCGCTGGGCCACTTTCCATATCCGGTGGGCATACTCTGGGAGCCCCTTAGGCCGGACACCCGCTAGAATTAGTAACCGTTACGGCAGCGCTATGCAAAGCATAACGATCGTTGTCCTGCCATTGGATGTACGCGTCCGTATCCTCGTGATGGGATAGTGGTATCCCCCAAATGCATGAGCTCACATAATGCATGAGATCCCAAAACTTTTCCATTTTCATTATCCTTTAATATAACCCCGCTAGCATTATGTACATATCATATCATTTTTCATATCAATTCTAACGGGTTATATTTCATGCCATTTATCGTAATTTCATGTCATTCATATCATGCTGTATACACACAATTTAAGAGACCTAACATAACGTTCTATGCTTTTAACATAACATTTCATCATATACACATCATACCATGACATATTGCATCACAATGTATCATATCATAAACAAGTCATAACATAAACACTTCGTATTCATATCGTTCTCTAACTTATCATAGCCTTAACGTTCTTATACCTATCACAGACATATCATTACATGAACATACCTTAGTCATATCATCATAAGAACATAACCTAACGCTATCGTTCTATCAATCTATCACAAATCTATCCCTTTCTACCCGTAACCTAACTGTATTCTTCCATCAATCTCTCTTATCCATATCACTCCGGTATGTAACCTAACCTTAACGTTTCATGAACGTATTTTACTCCTATCGTTAAATTTCATTTTGTGCATCCTTCTTGTATCCTATCTCAAACATATCCTTGAACACATCGTACCGTAATTATTATCATACAATTCACATATTATAACATATACATAACATATAGGAAGCATATCGATCCACAGACAATTCACACATATCAATATATATGACACACGCAAAATCATAAGGCACGTGTCAACATCAAATATAACCATGCCAATAGTAAGGTCACTTATCTGGTTAGCTTAAGTAGTTGTCACGAATAAATCCTTAATGAAAGTTCGATTCCGTCCTTTGAAATCCAAGTTAACCTATGTGAGCCCATGACATCAGTTTCAAGTTTGAACCCTATAAAATTATTTCTCTCATTTACATTGATCACAATAAAATTCTGATATTTACTGTTAGACAAGATTTAATGAAGTTTCTTGCCCCCTGTATTTCTTGTTTTATTGTTAAATTTTGTTCCTCAATCTCCATTAATTATTTTCATTCTGTAAATAGATTTTCTGTATATAGATATTACTGGCCAATTTTACTCCTGACTATTATTTATAGATGTTCTGACTAAAATTTTATTGAATCTAACCTTATTTCCTATAACTTAAAATGCTAACAAAAATCTAATCAATTGATAGGGGATCTGAGTTCCTATAACTTAAAACTAACAAAAATCTAATCAATTGGATATGGGATCTGAGAGGATCTCGTAAAATATACAAGAAGATTTGATCCTAAATTAATTTCTTATAACCATAGAATAGGAAATCTGAGATACGAATACCAAATCTGAGATAGGATTTTGCCGTAATAACAACTGACCAAAATCTCTAAATCTGCAATCTGCCTATGTTAAAGTCATTTTACTTCTCAAATCTCACCATTGTTTTTTTCTTTTTGCAATAACTGTTACTCTTAAGGATGAGTTGAGGAGATAATTGTGGGAAGGGATAAGAGTTTAGAGTGGAGAGAAGTGGGAAGAGGTTGTTTTATTTTTGTTTATTTATTTATTTGTTATTATTATTGTTATTTAACTATTTTTTTATAATTCTTTTTATTTGTTTATTTATGATTTTATTTATTTATTATTATTATTATTTTTTGGGCTATTACATGTAGAGAAACACTTTCTTGCCCATCGAAAACTGTAGAGGGATAGCCGCTCAGCGGCGATGCTACCTTGGCTTCGACGAGAATATGTCTAACCCAAGAAGTAGAAGGGGTAAACCTAGAGCAAGGGACAAAGACAATGTTGAAGCCGGAAGAGTTGCCACATTGGGCGAATGAGCCAATTTTGGCGAGAAGGGCAGTCGAAAGAGTCGCCACATTAGGCGACAAGAAAAGAGGCCCAGCGATGTGCGAACTGTATGGTGAATTAGGATAGTATCATAGGAAAAGAGACTTATATGATAGGTCTTCGTCATTGCATTCGCATGTTCTTGCATTTAGCACCCAATAGTGGGGTCACTTAATATTTCTTAAATTACTCAAGCCACGTGCTACCTCTATTCCTAGTTAAGGCAACACATTTCTTTATGGCTGACGACGACATCGCAACACGAGACCATGGCATATGCATAGGGTAGTCGTATTTATTTTCTTAGTCTTAGGCTAGAATATGATGTTTTTAATTTAAACATTTATTTATTTATTTAGTTTTTTGTTGTGTCGTTTTCAAAGGTGTTTTCAAAACACGTAAGTTAATGACTCTGTTTTAAGATGAATGTGACGTTTTATGAAAGTTTAAAGGAAGTATTTTCGCATTCAACGTTCATGATAGATATACGTGGCGACCTTAAATTAAATAGAAAATTTGGGATCGTTGGTTTCATCCAAAAAAATTTCACGGGGTCCATCTAAGTCATTGGATGGCCTCATGGCAGACCTATAAGTCCTATGTGACTTCCCTAATTACGTCTTCAAGACTATTTTAAAATTTCCCAACTTATTTTGTCCAAATTCCTTTTTCAATTTATTTTAATATTTATCTTTTTCTATAACCTTTATTTTCAACGTGTAGATTTTTGCTCTACAATTAAAAATAAACGTGCACATTATCTAAGCTTTACCTTCAATAGCCATGTTAGGCGTTTTAGTTTTAGGTTTTCATCACATCGTCTATACATATTATCAATAATGGGCGTCTCAAATAGAAGCATGCTTATTACTGTTTGCATTCTTTTTGTTATCATTAACATGCTTGAGATTGTAACTCCGTCCGAATTTCTTGATTACAGTGGTCCAATAGTTGACGTTAGCTCTCATTGTCAATTGACTCATCAGACTTGCAAACCACCTCGAAGTCCTAATCCGATCAACATTAAAAGTGGGGGAATGGAAAGCATTCAAAGGACGAGTTCCCTAGACAATACGGATCAAATGATTGACACCAAGAATGATATAGACAATCCTTGATGTGATTTATCATTATTTATTTGAATTATTGGCCGAGAGTCAAATATTTATCTATATATTTTCATTATTGTTTTAGTAAACTTAATATATCTTTCTTCTAAAGAATCAAAAAGATTTGACGTTCAAAATTAAATCAGCATCAAGGATATAATTTTGTTCCGGTAACTATTCTATATTATTACAGTCTAGATATAATATATGAACACTAACTAATGAACAACATGGACATTTCTATATAATATTGTCAAAAAAGAAATTTAACAATATTTTTTATTAAATATTAAATTTGAAGCTTACCCAAAAGTGAATAACTAAAATGAAACCAAGGTTAACAAAAACAAAGCAAAAAATAATAATAATAATAATAATAATAATAATAATAAATTAATTTAAATATAAAAAAATAGCATATTTCTTATCTTTCCACTAACCTCGGAGAATCCTTTAGTGAATAATTTGTTTATGATCCAATGATAAACTAAGTCTCTTTCATGCTGGTGAGAGAGTGGTACCTATTGTTCAAGTTGCAATCAGCACTTAATAAAACTACCCATCTATCTACTCTCTAAGAATGAATCGCATACGATATAAATATTAATCTTCTCAATTAATAAACAGAGATTAAATATTTCGTGTTCCAATCTTATAAAAATTCATTGTAACAATTACAAAGTGGTTATATCAATAATATTACCAGAAAGACGGTACCCAACCTGATCATTGTCAAAATTTAGTGCAACTTATTACTAGTTTGAATTAATCAAGATATTCGTAATCAGTTAATATTTGGAGAATATATTAGTTATGAATATATCTTATATATTCGTAATCCGTTAATATTTTTCTCTTTATGATTTGATTCGTATTATATTTTATTTTATTCTCAAGATCTAGTTTGAATTAATCAAGATATTCGTAATCAGTTAATATTTGGAGAATATATTAGTTATGAATATATCTTATATATTCGTAATCCGTTAATATTTTTCTCTTTATGATTTGATTCGTATTATATTTTATTTTATTCTCAAGATTTAGTTAGTTTATATTTTCGTTATTTGTAGGTATTAGTTGGTAGCTTGTATCTTATTTAAACGTTGTGAATATCAATGAAGATTGAACCGATCCCAATTCTATTTCTCATTCTTAACTCTGTATTGTTTCCTTTGGTAATAATATTTTCAGATCTATTCACGCTTTTGAGGGATAGATATTGTGTCAGTTGGTATAAGAGCCAAGTTGGTAACGGAGTTTGATATTATTACTCAACGAGATGAATGGTGGAAGTGCTTCTATAGGTGTAGTGGCAATAATTATAA
Source organism: Cucurbita pepo subsp. pepo (assembly GCF_057944985.1). Lineage (NCBI taxonomy): Eukaryota > Viridiplantae > Streptophyta > Magnoliopsida > Cucurbitales > Cucurbitaceae > Cucurbita > Cucurbita pepo. The sequence continues at coordinate 268,682 of NC_141815.1, read as the reverse complement.
TTATTGGAAGTATGTATGAAGCTTATTTACAGGGGCAAGATTTGTGGGATTTAATTGAAGGTGATGACACAGAAATTTGAGCATATACTCCAAAGAATGCTGAATTACGCCGAAAATGGAAGATCAAATGTGGAAAAGCTTTATTTACCTTGCAAACCTTGATTAGCAAGAAATATATTGATCATGTTCGTGATTTAAAGTCACCAAAGCAAGTGTGGGAAACAATTAAATGTTGAAGGGACACTAGTAGATACATTTCTAAAGAAAAAGTAGTAATTTGTTTAACAAATTTAGTTACTACCGAGAAGGAGGAGGTGAAAGCAATTTCATCCACAGAAATCCCAACCAACTCCCGGGAAGCAATGAAATCCCGTCCTATAAAATGACCTCCCTTTCCAATCATTCAAATCACTTCTCCTCTCACTTTCACTTCAATTTTTGTTGTCACCAACATTCAAAAGCTGTTCACTAGAAAAATACAGCTCGATTGCAATTTCTAGAGAATGAACTAGCTGTGGTAACTCAAGGTAATTTTTCGGTTGAATAATATTTCTTGAAAGTGAAAAATCTGTGTTCTGAAATTTTAGAATTAGATGCTGAGGAGCCAGTGAGTGATGCTCGATTACGATGTTATCTTATTTGTGGATTGCGAAAATACTTTATGCCCGATGTTATCTTATTTGTGGATTGCGAAAATACTTTATGCCCTTTGTTTTCTTTATACAATTTGCTTTCTAATCAGGAAGCTTTGATTAAGCAAATAACTAGCAGCAACGAGCTTTCCCCAAAGTCAGAAGATGTGTTGTATGTCAAAGATCAAAGGAGACAGAATTTTTATTCAGAGCCTTCATCAAAGCAATGGGAATCAATTTAGAAGTAAGGAATCTCCAAAGAAGCCATTTAAAGTTTGCTACAAGTGTGAAAAACCTAGCAATTTTAAATGAGATTGTCGGGCGAAAGTGGTGTGTGATTGTTGCGGAAAGTCAGGCAATATTAAGCCAAATTGCCGAGTCAAAATGCAGGAATCATAAGCAAATATTGTACATGAAAGTAAAAATTCTTCAAATCCATTTTGGGAACACTGTTTAACTATTGAGATTCTTGACCAGCCAACAAACGTGACTTCAGCTGTACATCAAGATGATGTCTCTATAGATGCTCATGCCTTTATAGACTACAATGAAGAATGAATTGTTAATTCTGGTTGTTCTCATCATGCAACTGGAAACGAAACTCTTCTATCAGATGTTCGTCCACATTGTCAAAAGAAGAGTAAAGGGCCCAGCAAAGTGACTGAATTGGAATCACAGCTTTCTCAACTCCAGGTGGAACTGAAGAAAACAAGTGATCAACTGAGCGCATCTGAATCACACAAAAAGCAAGCCCAACAGAAAGCAGAAGAAGCAAAGAAACAACTATCAGATATGTCCGCAAAGTTTGAAGAATCCCAACAGCAGGTGCTTGAGCTCTCAGCTTCTGAGGAAGATCGTGTTCAAGAACTACACAAACTTTCTCAAGATCGCAATCAAGCATGGGAGTCCGAACTCGAAGCTGTTCAGAAGCAGCACGCAATGAATTCTGCTGCAGAGCCTCAAAGTTCAGCTGAACATGCTATCTGAATCCTACCAAACCCGAAGTAACCTCGTTGAGTTTGCACAAGTTGAGATGGATTGTTTAAGGACACAACTCTCAGAGAACAATAACACTCCCTTGTTGAAAAACTAAAAAATGAGCTCAAACTCTCAACATTGGAGGGAAAAGCCAAAATCAATTCGAAACAGCCAAAGCAGCTCATGAAAAGCTTCAATCATATGAAATCAAAGCTGTTGAAGCCTACAACTCTTTATCATTAGAATTGGAGCAATCAAAAGATCAGAATTCATGAAGGGACGACTTTGATTTTCATGGAGGAATTTTTTTAAATTTAGGGTTCTTGCGTTGGGGGTTGATTCGAATGGAGAACGGCGTGAGATCTGGGGGTCCATTGGGAGTTTTGGTGAAGAAAAGAGGATGGGTTTGGAGGCGCTGGGGCTTCGACGTCCCGTTTGATTCATGCAAAGAGGGAGAAGAGCCCTAGGTTGGTTTTGAGTGAGTTTGGGTCTAGTGATGAGGTATTGCTACCCCATCGCAGACGGGTTGGTCCTAAAACCATTTGGGTTTGTAATGGTTTGAATTCTTTTGGGAAGGATGCTATGGATGAGAGTGGAAGTATTAGAAAGAAGGATAGGTTGCAGTACATTAAGCGAAATGATGATGATTTAATCAACCGGATGGATGTGGATGGTTTACGAAGAAATGTGGATGTTTGACGAACACGACTCTCCACAATGGTATGATATTGTCCACTTTGAGTATAAGCTCTCATGGTTTTGCTTTGGGCTTCCCAAAAGGCCTCAAACCAATGAAGTTAGTATTCTTTATTGATAAACCTATGATCATTCCCTGAATTAGCCGATGTGGGACTTTCATCATCCAACAGTGAATTAACCAATGAAGTTTGAGTGAGCTCGTAAACAAGGAAAATAAAGGGGGAAAACGGGGAAGGAAGACTAAAATTGGGAATCCTTGAAATAACTCGTGATTTGTGAATATTCATAATAAAGAGCTCTATAAAGTTGTAGAAGAAATCGGGATGAAATTCGGATTTTAGAAGTAAGATATGGCTTAGGGATACAATGGGTATTAACAGAAAAGTTGGAGGGTGAAGACGAGCGCGTGGGAAGGCTGCGTTTGGGGGTGCGACTGGGCAAATCCCAGGCGCGAGTCAGGGAAGGTTGGTGCGTAAGTGCGCGTGAGCTAGTGTTTCGGATACCGGTTTGTCTTGTTCGACTCCTTTTGACCTGTTCTATCAAGATTAGTCTATACTTACCTTTAAAATTGTGAAATATAGGTCTAATTGGAAGGAATTGTGATTAAATACCCTATTAAATGTACATCAAGGGAAAAGGAGTTCGAAACCAGGTAAGTAGCATAACGCTCTTTAAACTAGTTCTTATCTTGTTTTACAACATATGAGTATGTTGTTTACATGATTAAGAGCTTAGTATGTTAATATGTGTTTTGATGATATAGAATGTCTGTTTGTATATTGTGACTGTTTGCCGGTGATGTAAGCCTGTTATAAATGATTACTAAAATGTTCTATGTGTCGAACATTATAAACGTTTGAAAGCATGCATCAGATGTGAGCATGCTAAGCATGTTAATGAAAATGTTACTCTAAGATATGCTTATAGATTGTTGAGTCGTGGCCTATTTATACGAGTATTTTAGTCTACTAATTCCCGCGGGAGAGAATGTGTTCTCCTGATCGTTGGTAAATGAGATTTACAGACTGCCAGAGAATTAACATATTGAGAGAGTCAGTAACCTAAGCGGGAGGTAGCTGAGATACCTCATTAATGAATTGATGACCCTAGTAAAAGAAACTGGGAGTCAATGACGAATAAAACTTAAAAACACGTGGAAAGATTAGTTATAACTCATGAAAGATAAGTTAGCTAGTTACTGTGTAATTTAATTACTCATCAAAATTATTTTAACTTTTCTTTCTAGATTTAGATGATGCAGGCCAACCGAGGACGAGACCAGCGAGCTAGAGACTATTAGGAATCCATGTCTGGATCTGTTTATGTATTTATGCTTTCGTTGTTTAAAATTTACGTTGGTTATTTGATGTTTTTGGAAATGTTTAGAAATTTATGATTGGTTGTCAGAGATTGTTATCGGTGTCGATGGTAACTCCTGTTAATCTCGTTGTCAATTAGCGGGTGTTACATTTAAAGGTCATGGTAAACAAGAAGAAAAATGTGAGTGGATCATCCGAGATATATGATCATGGTAAATTAGAACAAAGTGTTATCGCAGAATGTTGAATTTAAGAATTGCAGACATATATACTAAGGCAATTGTGAAAGTGAAGTTTGAAGTTTTTCGTAAGACTCTCGGGAATTATTGAGAAATAAGTTTACACTAAGGGAGACTCTCAGAATTTAGTGCAATTTATTGATATTTCGTAATCAGTTAATATTTTGATAATATATTAGTTATGGAATATATCTTAGATATTCGTAATCAGTTAATATTTTTTATTTATGTTTTGATTAGTATTATATTATATTTTATTTTATTCTCAAGATTTAGTTAGTCTATATTTCTGTAAGTATTAGTTGATAGCTGGTATCCTATATTTGAACGTTGTGAATATCAATCAAGATTGAACCTTCGATCCCAATTCTATTTCTCATTATTGTTTCCTTAGTAATAATATTTTTAGAGCTATTCGCATTTGGTAGATATTGTGTCAATCACGATGATAATCAATTAATAACCTTGAATTTTTTATACCATAGATAATATTAAATTTTAAATAAAATAATCAAATTTAAATAATAAATTATTATATTTTAGAGCATAAATCCCAACACCCACCACATCTATGAAGATCGAGAAATTGGTTTCATCCAAAAAATTTCACTCTACGCAGAGTTATCTATCGACGAAGAAAGGGTACTCACCAACCTCCTTGGTTCAATTTTTTTTGGGTTCTTTTAACTATATAAGTCAATTTAGAACATCAATTTTCGCTACCTCAGACACTCTCGGGTGAGTTTAAGTTATTGGATTCATGGTTTACGTGTTTAAACTCCGATCGTTTGAGAAGTGCCTCAGGGGATGGGGATCACGGTGCCGAACTTCTTTATATGTTCCTTTTAAATTTTTCCTCCATATTTAATTAAAAATCATACAATTTTATTAAAAATTATAATTTTTTTTTTTTTTGTCGTTCTTTTATTTTCAACCTATTTTGGGCTAATTGTAGTTCTACCAAAGAATATAGAAGAGATGATCCAATATAAATGTGCACGTTATCTAAGCTTTACCTTCAATAGCCATCAAAGACGTTTTAGTTTTAGTTTTTCATCACATCGTCTATACGTATTATCAATAATGGGCGTCTCAAAGAGAAGCATGCTCGTTACTTTTTGTATTCTTTTTGTTATCATTAACATGCTTGAAATTGTAACTCCGTCCAAATTTCCTAATTATAGTGATCCAATAAATGACGTTAGCTCTCACTGTCAATTGACTTATCGTGCTTGCAAACCACCTCGAAGTCCTAATCCGATCAAACGTGTCACTAAAATTGGAGGAATAGAAGGCATTCAAAGGACGAGTTCTCTAGACAATACCGTTCGAATGACTGACGTCAAGAATGATATAGACAATTGATGTGATTTATCCTTTATTTATTTGAATAATAGGGTGAGAGTAAAATATATATGTATATGCTTTCCTTGTTGTTTTAATAAAGTTAATATATCTTTCTTCTAAAGAATCAAAAACTTTAACGTTCAAAGTTAAATCAGCCTCCACGATAAATTTTGTTCTGGTAATTGTTCGATTTATTACGTTTACTTATATGGTAAATAGGATAGTCTAGATAGAATATATGAACAGTAAAAAACATATAGGGATATTCTTATATAATATTGTCGAAAAATTTTGAATAATATTTTTCATTAACTATTAAATTTGAAACTAAAAGTATATTTTATCCATATAATTAATCTTTCACTTTAAATACCATCAATTCTTTAGTGAACAGTTTGTTTATGATCAAAGGATAAACTAAGTTTCTCTCAGGCAAGTAGAGTGTAACGTTTTGTTAGAATTAAAAAAAAAAAAAAAAAATTGGATCAGTCGCTGGAACCCTAGAATTCCAGTGCCTCACTGGAATTCTCAGGCAACTCTGGGAAGCTCGCGACCACGCCTCCACGGATCGCCAAACACTCCCCTCGATCCCTCAGACACACACTCGTCTTCAGCCACCTCATAGAAGACCTGCAACAGAGAACGAAAAGAGAAAACAGTAGAGAGAGAGAGATCGAGAAGTTCTCCGGCGAGACCCAGAATGACCACACCCAACGTCGAAACCACCAAACCTTGCCACGAAAAGGATCACCAAGACCTGTATGCACGTTAAGGGTAAGTTTCCGCACCCAGTAATTGTTGTATATCTTCGGAGAAGGGGTTTGGATTTTAGATCTTATAATCCCTCATAGATCTATGTGTATTAGGTCCATACGAGCCAAACAAGTACGAGAGAAATGAAGAGGAAGGAGAGACGACGCAAAACTAGAGGAAAACGGCGTGAAACGAATGTTGGGACGACATTATAGAGGAGAGAGAAAAGTCACCAAGAAAATCATGCAATCGGGTGAAGAAGAAAGGATACGACAAATTCGGGTTAAACCCAATCCATGAAACCGAAGCCCAACGCGAACCATCAGCCCAGTCCAGCTACGACGGTCCAGCCTGCAACACTCGAGACCTAAGACTCGCACCTGCAACCAAGACTCACCTGCTGCATGATGACTTATGATGTATGAGCTATGATGTATGATGACGTATGTGAATTATATGATGTATGAGCTGTGATTTATGATACCGTACATGAATTATATGATGATGTATGAATTATGATGTATGATGATGTATGATGACGTACGTGAGTTACATGACGACATATGATGTACCTGATGTGCTTGATGCATTCAATGGCATAATGATGACTATGATGTTCATGATGTATGACATTTACCTTAATATGATGATGTTTTCCATATTAAGCATGTTGTATGATGATGAATGTCATGTTGCATCATGTCGAGAGATCGACCTAGGACACAAACCTAAGAGCATGAATAACGATATTAACATAAATATCTAATGAGCATGTATTACTAAATGTAATATAGAGATGAGACTAAGGTTGTGTCACAAAGATGTTTTAAGATGAGAACTAGAGGGACTTCATGCATGTTATGTGTACATAAGCATCGGGATACTTCTCCTTTATGATGATGAGTGTAGACTCGCACAGTGTGATGATGATGGTGATCACCGAATGATGTGCCAGTGAGGAGGTTGTTCTCCAAAGGGGGGTAGACACGAGGCGATGTGCTAGTAAGGACGTTGGGCCCCGAAGGGGGGTGGATTTGGTGGGGTCCCACATCAATTAGAGAAAGAAACGAGTGCCAGCGAGGACACTGGGCCCTAAAGGGGGTGGATTGTGATGTCCCACATCGGTTGAGGAGGAGAACGAAACACCCTTTATAAGGGTATGGAAACCTCTCCCTAGTAGATGCGTTTTAAAGCCTTGAGAGAAGCTCGAAAGGAAAAACCCAAAGAGGACAATATCTGCTAGTGGTGGGCATGATGATGTATGATGTTTATGATGATGTATGAGTATGATGCTTGAGTTGTGATGCATGTTATATGTACGTGATTTATGTTCCAATGCACGACATACATATTATGTTTGATGCACTTGACGACTTATATATGAGTATGATGTTACATGATGTTTTCCGTATTGAGCATGCTATATGATGATGATTGTCATACTACATCATATCGTTAGACCGACCTTGGACACAACCCTAAGAACATGAAAATGATATTAATATAAATATCCACGAGTATGTGCTACCTAGAGTAACAAAGAGATGAGACTAGAGAGTTGTATCAGAAGAGACATTATTATGGATTTAGAGGGACCTGATACATATTGTATGTTCATAAGCATAGGGCTACTTCCCCTAGAGATGATGAGTGCGGACGCGTACAATATGATGATGAGTGCGAATGCGCACAGTATGATGATGAGGGTGTTCATGAGGCGCATGACACTATAGGGTTCCACTAACCTTCGGACGTCGCTACAAATTAGCTTGACCAGAGGGTCTAGGGGGTGTGCGAACATCCTGGGGATTCACACTCGCACGTGTAAGTTGTGTGTAGGAAAATGCTACACATCCAATTTATTCGAGACTAGAGGTCATCCCTGTGATGTTAGAGATATGTCCCTGAATCACAATTGATGCGTTTGCATTTGCATGGCCCCTAGTGGGGCCACTTACCGAGTATTCTTAGAAATACTCAGGCCATGTGCCACATCATTTTTCAGGTAAAGGCAAGGCGCACTTGTACGGAGTACAGCAACATCTCGAGCAGAGACTGTGGCACATGCATAGAATAGACACATATTTAAATTCCTAATCTAAGATTAGAATAGTTTATTTTGCATTTCATCGTTTTAATTCTTTTATATTTGTTTTTATTTTCTCTAAATTTCATTATTTCGTATTTAAACACGTAAGACCATGACTGTATTTTCAAAGAAGACGTTTATTTAAGCGTTTTCGAAGTTTATGTTATAAATGATGTTCATTTTTAAGAGTTATCTTTCCACATTAAAGATGAGTATGAGACGTTAGTAGCAACTCTTAGTATGAGACAGAGATAGGTCCCTAGATTATATTTGCATGTGTTTACATTTTTTGTATGGCCTCTATTGTGGGGTCACTACTGACCGTGTGTCACATCATTTTTCAGGTAAAGGCAAGGCACCCATGTACGACTGACAGCGACATCGCGAGTAGAGACCATGACACGTGCATAGGGTAGTTGCATATTTAAATTTCTAAACTTAGGTTAGAATAGGTGGGTTGCATTTCATATCTTTTAAAGTATTTTGTATTGGTTTTATTTTAAATTTCAGTATTTCGTATGAAACATGTAAGACCATGGCAGTGTTTTTAAGAGATAAAATTGTTTTAAATTTTTCAACATTTATGCTATAAATGATGTTTCTTTTAAGAGCATATACCGCATACGAGTTGAGCATGAGATGTTAGTAGCAACTCTAAGTAAGTAAAAATTTAGAATCGTTACAGAGAGAGTAGTATCCTATCATTCACACCTTACTTTCTTAAGGAAAGCAAACATACTCTCCCTTACGTACACTAAAGCTAATAGCATAAGTCTCGAGGGACAAATTTGATTGTGGAGCTTCAGTTTCTCGCTCAACTATTTCAATTTTTTTGGATTCTTTTAACCATAAAAGTCAACCTATCGGGTAGACGTTTCTTGGCTTCCTCAACTCTTGCTTCCTTCATCAAAGCCGCTCCATTAATCACCACGAACATAAGGGAATTAGTCTTAGTCCAAGTGATTAAGTATTAAGGGTAAATTTTGAAAATTTTAAAGAAATGGCTTAAACTTATCCGATAGCTTAATCCTCCTCGTTCTCTTTAGCCTGAGCTTATCAACCTTTACGTCATAACTCAAAAATGTTTCTTAGGCTCCTAAAAATAAAATTGAGTTAGTCCCTATGACAAATTTTTCTTTGAGGCTCAGATTGGGTAATGTTCCTCTAAATGTTCCTCAATTCGTTAAAAAACGCTCTCGAAAGCACCTTGGTTCTCAAGTTTGATTAAGTTGATAAGTTTAGGTCATATTTGTAATTTCTAGAACAAAATTTTTTGTCGGGTCAGACACTCTCAAGCCAATCTAAGTAATTGGATGACCTCGTAACAGACCTACAAGTCTTAGGTGGCTTCTCTAAAAACATTGTTGCACAAGATCAACATAAAATTCAAGTTTTTCGTGAGATTATGTAACGACCCAGATCCACCGCTAGCAAATATTGTCATCTTTGGGCTTTCCCTTTCGGGCTTCCTCTCAAGACTTTAAAACGCGTCTGTTAGGGGAAGGTTTCCACACCCTTATAAATGGTGATTTGTTCTCCTCCCCAACCAATGTGGGACATCACAATCCACCCCCCTTCGGGGCCCAGCGTCCTCGCTGGCACTCTTTCCTTCCTCCAATCGATGTGGGACCGCCCCCAAATCCACCCCCCTTTGGGGCCCAGCGTCCTTACTGGCACACCGCCTCGTGTCTACCCCCCCTTCGAGGAACAGCGGGAAGGCTGACACATTGTCCGGTGACTGGCTCTGATACCATTTGTAACGACCCAGATCCACCGCTAGCAGATATTGTCCTCTTTGGGCTTTCCCTTTCGGGTTTCCCCTCAAGGCTTTAAAACGCGTCTGCTAGGGGAAGGTTTCCACACCCTTATAAATGGTGATTTGTTCTCCTCCCCAACCAATGTGGGACATCACAATCCACCCCCCTTCGGGGCCCAGCGTCCTCGCTGGCACTCTTTCCTTCCTCCAATCGATGTGGGACCGCCCCCAAATCCACCCCCCTTTGGGGCCCAGCGTCCTTACTGGCACACCGCCTCGTGTCTACCCCCCCTTCGGGGAACAGCGGGAAGGCTGACACATTGTCCGGTGACTGGCTCTGATACCATTTGTAACGACCCAGATCCACCGCTAGCAGATATTGTCCTCTTTGGGCTTTCCCTTTCGGGTTTCCCCTCAAGGCTTTAAAACGCGTCTGCTAGGGGAAGGTTTCCACACCCTTATAAATGGTGATTTGTTCTCCTCCCCAACCAATGTGGGACATCACAATCCACCCCCCTTCGGGGCCCAGCGTCCTCGCTGGCACTCTTTCCTTCCTCCAATCGATGTGGGACCGCCCCCAAATCCACCCCCCTTTGGGGCCCAGCGTCCTTACTGGCACACCGCCTCGTGTCTACCCCCCCTTCGGGGAACAGCGGGAAGGCTGACACATTGTCCGGTGACTGGCTCTGATACCATTTGTAACGACCCAGATCCACCGCTAGCAGATATTGTCCTCTTTGGGCTTTCCCTTTCGGGTTTCCCCTCAAGGCTTTAAAACGCGTCTGCTAGGGGAAGGTTTCCACACCCTTATAAATGGTGATTTGTTCTCCTCCCCAACCAATGTGGGACATCACAATCCACCCCCCTTCGGGGCCCAGCGTCCTCGCTGGCACTCTTTCCTTCCTCCAATCGATGTGGGACCGCCCCCAAATCCACCCCCCTTTGGGGCCCAGCGTCCTTACTGGCACACCGCCTCGTGTCTACCCCCCCTTCGGGGAACAGCGGGAAGGCTGACACATTGTCCGGTGACTGGCTCTGATACCATTTGTAACGACCCAGATCCACCGCTAGCAGATATTGTCCTCTTTGGGCTTTCCCTTTCGGGTTTCCCCTCAAGGCTTTAAAACGCGTCTGCTAGGGGAAGGTTTCCACACCCTTATAAATGGTGATTTGTTCTCCTCCCCAACCAATGTGGGACATCACAATCCACCCCCCTTCGGGTTCCAGCGTCCTCGCTGGCACTCTTTCCTTCCTCCAATCGATGTGGGACCGCCCCCAAATCCACCCCCCTTTGGGGCCCAGCGTCCTTACTGGCACACCGCCTCGTGTCTACCCCCCCTTCGGGGAACAGCGGGAAGGCTGACACATTGTCCGGTGACTGGCTCTGATACCATTTGTAACGACCCAGATCCACCGCTAGCAGATATTGTCCTCTTTGGGCTTTCCCTTTCGGGTTTCCCCTCAAGGCTTTAAAACGCGTCTGCTAGGGGAAGGTTTCCACACCCTTATAAATGGTGATTTGTTCTCCTCCCCAACCAATGTGGGACATCACAATCCACCCCCCTTCGGGTTCCAGCGTCCTCGCTGGCACTCTTTCCTTCCTCCAATCGATGTGGGACCGCCCCCAAATCCACCCCCCTTTGGGGCCCAGCGTCCTTACTGGCACACCCCCTCGTGTCTACCCCCCCTTCGGGGAACAGCGGGAAGGCTGACACATTGTCCGGTGACTGGCTCTGATACCATTTGTAACGACCCAGATCCACCGCTAGCAGATATTGTCCTCTTTGGGCTTTCCCTTTCGGGTTTCCCCTCAAGGCTTTAAAACGCGTCTGCTAGGGGAAGGTTTCCACACCCTTATAAATGGTGATTTGTTCTCCTCCCCAACCAATGTGGGACATCACAATCCACCCCCCTTCGGGTTCCAGCGTCCTCGCTGGCACTCTTTCCTTCCTCCAATCGATGTGGGACCGCCCCCAAATCCACCCCCCTTTGGGGCCCAGCGTCCTTACTGGCACACCCCCTCGTGTCTACCCCCCCTTCGGGGAACAGCGGGAAGGCTGACACATTGTCCGGTGACTGGCTCTGATACCATTTGTAACGACCCAGATCCACCGCTAGCAGATATTGTCCTCTTTGGGCTTTCCCTTTCGAGCTTCCCCTCAAGGCTTTAAAACGCGTCTGCGGAAGGTTTTCACACCCTTATAAATGGTGATTTGTTCTCCTCCCCGACTAATGTGGGACATCACAAATTATGTCTCATTATTTTGATTCGTATTTCTTTCAACGATCCTTTTATAGTTGTCTCATAAGAGAGACAATTTTATTTTATTTTATTTTATTTTATTTATTTATTTTTGTCATTTTCTTATTTTCAATCTATTTTGGGCAAATTATAATTAGAGATGTAATTTAGAACGTGTGAGAAAAAATAGGAAACAAATTCTCATCGAGATGAATTCACAACCAAACAATGCAAACCGTATTTGGAACAGAACACTTAATATAGAACCGTTGATCCAATATAAATGTGCACATTATCTAAGCTTTGTATAGCTATCAAAGACGTTTTAGTTTTAGCTTTTCATCACATCGTGTATACATATTATATCAATAATGGCCGTCTCAAAGAGGATGCTCGTTAGTGTTTGCATTCTTTTTGTTATCATTAACATGCATGAGATTGTGACTTCAAGCAGATTTTCTGATTATGGTGATCAAATAACTGACGTTAGCTCTCATTGTCACTTGACTCAACAAGCTTGCAAACGATCTCGAGCTACTAATAGGTTCAAAAGTATCGCTAGAATTGGGGAAGTGTCTACGATGAATTCCCTGGACAATACTGTTCGAATGACCGACACCAAGAATGATATAGACGATCTTTCTTAAACTTTGAGACGGTAGAATATTCAATATTTACAGATCCATGATGTGATTTATCATTATTTTTATTTGAATAATGAAAGTCAAATATTTATTTGTATATTTTTTATATTGTTTTAAAAATCTTTCGTTTATTCCTAGTGATGCTTTTGTTAATTTTTTATTTGAATTTATTTATTAGTAAACAAAACAAATTAAATAAATAAATATATATATATAAATTTATAATTTTTTTAATATATATTTATTAATTTAAATTTTATTCAAATATTAAATATATATTTCTATTTAATGTATTTATACATTAATTATTTTTTAATATGTTAAATAATTCACATTAATTTGTTTCTCTTCTTATATTTAATATATCTTATATATTAAATATTAATTAAAAAAATTTAATTAAATCATTTTTTCATTTATATTTACTTCAAAGATTTTTTTTAGTTTTATTATGAACTAGAAGTTTATGAATATATTCAATATTACAAAATTAATTAATTAATTAATTAAATTTTTAATTAATCATTTATATTTACCTTATGATTTAGTTTAATTAATTAATTAATTAAATTTTTAATTAATCATTTATATTTACCTTATGATTTAGTTTGTAATTACAGTTAGGTCAAAAGTCTGTTTGATTTAGTTTGTAATTACAGTTAGGTCAAAAGTCTGTTTGATTTAGTTTGTAATTACAATTAGGTCAAATGTAATTACAGTTAGGTCAAAAGTCTGTTTGATTTAGTTTGTAATTACAATTAGGTCAAAAGTCTGTTTGATTTAGTTTGTAATTACAGTTAGGTCAAAAGTCTGTTTGATTTAGTTTGTAATTACAGTTAGGTCAAAAGTCTGTTTAAATTACATATTTCAGTGAACAATTTATTGATGATCCAATCATAAACTAAGTAAAAACCAGAGTGGTGTAATATCAACACATAAGATTAATAAGTCGTGACAATTATAAAGTGGGTCGTATCAATAGTGGTAAACATGATAGTCATATATGTCAATGAATAACCTTAGATTTTTTCATAAGATAATATTAAATTATAAGTAAAACAATTAAACTTAATATTAAAAATTAAAAAATTAAATAATTAATTATTATATTTTAGAGTATAAATTCCACCATTCCTCACATCCATGAAGGTCGAGAAATTGGTTTCATCCAAAATTCTTCACTTTACACGAAGTTATCTATCAAGAAGAAGGGGTATTCACCAACCTCATTTTCTTCTTTATGGGGAATGACACTATGAACTATATGAGGTCGTGTATTTGGTCGTGTATTTACAGATGTATGCAATGCGGATTATGGGTTATCTTATGTATAGATATGACCTATTCTACGACCTATTCTACATTTAATTACAATGAGGTCGTGTATTTGGCAGTGGCTTTGTCATGATAGCGGCAAGCTGATCCTTGGAAGATATGAACCGCACATCAAGTTGACGAGTCGATGCTCGTTCACGAACGAAGTGATAATCAACCTCAACATGCTTCGTGTGTCGATGAAAAGATTGGATTGGCAGACAAGTAGGTGGCACCAATCAACACCATAGACTAGGCGCTCGCGCTTGGGAGATCCCAAGTTCACGCGAGAGGACTTGAATCCATATTAATTCAACAGTGACATTAGCAACCGACTTGTATTCAGCCTCCGTACTAGAATGAGAAACTGTCGATTGTTTCTTTGAACTCCAGGAGATAAGATTACCACCAAAGAAGATCGCATAGCCTCCAGTGCTTCGACGGTCATTAGGATTCCCGACCCAATCAGCATCCGAGAAGGAACTAAGCAAATCAATGCTGGACTTTGTAAGACACAAGCCCATATCAATAATGTCATGTAGGTAAGAGAGAATTCGTTTGACCGCTGCCTAATGTATAGAAGTCAGGGAGGACATGAACTGACACACTCTATTGACACAGAAGGATATATCAAGACGTGTCAGAGATAAATATTGGAGAGCACCAATGACACTCCGATAGCGAGTAATATCCTCAGACGAGAGCTTTTCACCACCATCCAATAATAACTTCTCACTGGGAAGCATATGTGTGGGCACACTTTTGGAGGTGAGCATATTAGTTCTAGACAATAAATCTTGAATGTATTTATGTTGTGTTAGAACAAGTCCATTGGAAATATGGCAGACCTCAATCCCAGGAAAATAACTCAAAATGCCAAGATCCTTGACAGAAAAATCATCCTAAAGCTGTGTAAGAAGTTTCTCAGTAGCGCAGAAGATGAGCTGATGATAATAATGTCATCAACATAGATGAGGATATACAACCGAATGCCCGTCTTGTTAAAAATGAAAAGAGAGACATCAGCCTTTGAAGGTGTAAAACCCAGCTGTAATAGTTTGGAGCTAAGGCGAGAAAACCAAGCACGCGGAGCTTGTTTGAGGCCGTAAAGCGACTTATCCAGCTTGCAAAGATAACCAAGATGTTGAGAATCCACAAATCTAGGGTGTTGCTTCATATAAACATCTTCATTAAGAAAGCCATGAAGAATTACATTTTGAATATAAATCGGCTAAATAGCCCAACCACGAGAAATAGCAAGAGATAATAAGAGCCAAATGGTAGTGGGCTTAACAACTGGACTGAAGGTATCATCATAATCAACGACATACTGCTGTTTAAACCCTTTAGCAACCAGGCGTGCTTTGTAGCGATGAATAGAGCCATCTGGATTTTGCTTGAGTTTGAAAATCCATTTGCAATCAATAATGTTAAGACCAGCACGAGGAGGAACTAAGTGTGAGGTCTTATTTTTTAGAAGTGCTTGAAATTCATCATTCATTGCCTGACGCCAGAGGGGATGCTCCATAGTAGTAATATGTGAAGTAGGTTCTGAGGCAGAAGACCAAACCATAGAATATGTTACTGTTCCATCTGTACGCACCTTGGGTTGCTTGATATTGTGCTTCAGTCGTACCAGCCATTGCGAGGGGAGCAATCAGTGCTACAGTAGTCGGTCGACCAGCGGCTAAAGATCCGATCGGGCATTGCGCACTCCGAGGTTAGCCAGGAGATCAGTCCCAGGATCAGAGCCTAAAGAATCTAAGTGGGGCCCAGGTGATGCAGAATATCATCTGCTGGCGGAGGATCCAAGGCCCCAATCATTGGCAGAACAACCGATGCCGATTCGCGCGACAGTGACGCGGAGGATTGCAGCAGCAACCTCGAAGCTGATGTGGGCACCGACTTTTCTACATCTAAAGAGTAAGTAGCACAGATATATGCATATGATCATTCTCCAAATTAGTACTGTTGTTACCAAATGTAAGGTGCACAAATCAGGGGCATTGTGCGTCGGCTGCAAGGTTGGAGAAGAACTGGGTGGGGCTCTCTTGTACGGAAAAACATTTTCATCAAATATGACGTCTCTAGAAATATAGACATGACCAAAATCGGTGTCAAGACACTTATACCCTTTATGTAAAGAACTGTACCCTAGAAAGACACATTCCTTGGATCGAAAAGAGAGCTTTTGTTTATTAGAAAGGCGAAGATGAGGCCAACAAGCACACCCAGAAACTTTTAATAAGGAGTAATTTGGTGGGGTATGAAAAAGACGCTCTAAGGGGCATTTGTTATCGATGACACGAGTAGGAAGACAATTGATGAGATGTGGCTGTAAGAAACGCGTCATCCCAAAATTTAATAGGTACATCAACATGAGCTAGAAGGGCTTTTCAACAATATGATGGTGCTTGCGATTAGCAGACCCATTTTGTTGATGTGTGTGAGGGCACGAAACACGATGAGCAATTCCAAGGGAACGAAAGAATGTGTTATGAATTTTATGATATTTCTCACCCCAATCAGACTGGACACACTTGATTTTAGTATCCAAGAGGCACTCAACATGAGCCTGGAACAGCAAAAGTATACGTGGAGCTTCTGTACGATCATGCATCAAATAGATCCACGAAAAGTTACTGAAATCATCAATGAAGCTGATATAATATTTAAAGCCCCCAACATATGGAGGTGCAGGATCTCAAACATCCGAAAAAATCAATTCCAAAGGTGACAAAGACCTATGAAAAGAATTATTATATGGTAACTGATGACTTTTTGCTAATTGACACGCATTACAAACTAGCAAAGGTGACTCACTAGCACACAAAATTTTATTGAGATGCAAAATTGACTTTACTACTTGAAATGAACAATTCCAAAGGTGACAAAGGCCTATCCAAGACATGCATGCCATTGAGCATGAGTAGTAGATTTACTCACTAAGGTGTTTGAGATCATCGACATCTGATGGCTTAATAGGATAGAGACCAGACTCACACCTCCCATCTAGAAGCCTTTTCCTCAACCATTGATCCTTAATAGAAAAATGCCAAGGATGGTATTCAAAGAATACGTCATTATCACAATAAAATTTATGAACAGAAAGAAAATATTTGGAAATTTCAGGCGCATGCAAAATATTACGCTATGCAAGAGGACGAGTAGCAGTATTAATTGAAGAATGACCAGTATGCAAAATTCACAAACCTGCTCCATTGTCGACTTGAACTTGTTCACCTCCATGATAACGTTCACGCACAGCGAGACTATCCTGTCATTGGTGATATGATTAGTGGCACCTGTGTCGCTGTACCAATTTGGATCAATCTTGTAAGAGTAAGTAGCCGCCAGTGTCGTAGAAGGAGGTTCATCTTGATAGGACTCATCCATCCTATGCTAGCATCGAATGACAGTATACCCCACTTTGCCGCAGATCTGGCAGGAAGGACAAGCAAAAGGGTCACGACGATCACCAGTAGAACGAGAGGGCGCACCACCTCGAGAACGGCCACAACCACGATCCCCATGCCCACGGTTCTTCTGCTAACCACCACGACCAGCATAATTGGCCAAAGATCTATGATTTAACTAAAGTTCAACCTGGTGTTGTAGTTGGCGAGCTTCAAACACCATTAGATGTGCAAACACATCAACAAGCATGAGGGCTTCACTCTTGGTAGTCATCGAGGGGACGAAGGGATCATAGTCAGGACGAAGACCAGCGAGGAGGTACGCGATCACGTCATCATCCCGCAAGGCAGAGCCGGCGACGACCAGCTCGGTAGCTAGCCCTTTGATCTTAACACGGATCTGAACAGTGCGAGCACGAGTTGACGACAAAAACATCCGCTGCAGGGTATCCCACGCCTCCTTGGACATAGTAGCGGCAACCACATCGCGAAGAATCTCCTCATACATAGAGGAGAAAAGGCTGCTTATGACCTGTTGATCCTGATCATACCACCGATCATAGGCCGAATTAGAGACCAGGTCAACATCAGCAGCGGTTGAGGAAGGGACCAACTTGGCAAGTGCAACAATGGTGCCATTGAGGTAGCCCATAAGTTTCGTACTTCTTAGGTAGGGGAGGAGCTGAGCGCGCCATATGATGAAGTTGTTCTGGTGAGACAGATTGTGAGAGCATGACGGAGAGAGATTGGGCCAAAGGTCGACGTCATGGTAGATGAGATCATGTTAGAGATGATGGATGGGGAGGAGGAAGATATGATAGACATTGTTAATGAATAAACCTTGGCTTTAATACCATGTTAGGTTGAATGTCATTGTGACTTATATGGGTCACGACCTCATGTATTTATAGATGTGTACAATGAGGATTACATGGTGAGCGTGGATACATGGTAACAAATTAGGAAATTAGTTGATTCTCCCTGATCTATGGTAACAAACCAGGAAACCCGTAGATTTTCGTTCATTCATGGTAACAAACTAGGAAATCCGTAAATTTTCGTTCATTCATGGTAACAAACCAGGAAATCACCAGATTCTGGTTGATCCATGGTAAAAAACTAGAAAATCAGTAGATTAGACATGAAGTTTAACAGAAATTAGTGATACCCGTTGGAGTTATTTTAAGAAAGGAGTGGTGAGAGATGAGAAGTAAGAGGTGGGAAATAAGCTACATTTTTTTCCTTTTTCTTTTATCTCTAGAATTGCTTAAAATTTTGGGGTTGGTCTTTAAAAAAAATGCAATTGCTGACAACCAGATGTTATGTTTGGCGCCTCGGATCCTCCGCTAGCAGATGTTATGTTTAGATTGTCTTATGTGACCGTTGAAATAATTATTGTATGAATCGCACGTTATGAATGTTGGATCGGTATGGCAACCCTAGAGGGGGGTGAATAGGGTTTTAACGATAAAAGTGTTTAAACATGATTAATTTTTCTAATGATAAAACTTTTTACAAATAAGTAGAAGATAATAATTACTAGAACAAAATAATTAAAGTCAAAACAATAATCAAGTAGAACATGCAATAACTCACAATAATAATTTTGAAATTAAATAGGAAAGAGTTAGAGAAAATGACACCGTAGTTTGATAGTGGTTCGGTCAAACTCGACCTACTCCACTCCCCAAGCGCCTCTTGGGAATTTGAATAAAGAACTTTCTCGACTCTTTCCACGGATCTGAGCCAAACCGCTACACCGCTCTTTTTACGAGTTCAAGAGCAAACTCAATCCTTTCCACGGCGCAGGATCAAACCGATACAAGTATTTGAGTTTGATAATAACACACTACAACTCTCTCAAAGAGTAGATTTACAATTTTGGATACTCACAACTATTTCCTCACAATACAATAATAATCCCTCTCAAGAATAAGATGAAAAGAAATAAACTTGTAAGCTTGGAGAGAGCAACAAACAATGGAGACTTTGAACAAATGAGGATTGGAGAATGTATGTAAGTTGTGTATTTTAAAATGTGGGAAAGATGAGTTTATATAGAGGAGAAAAGTGGCAAAATGTAGGATTGAATATTGACCATTGGATTGTGTTAGGAATAATGGAAGGTGGAGATTAAAAGTAAATAAATAAGAAAATTTTATAAATTCATTTATTTCAAAATTTTAATATAATAGTAATATAATATAATAATAATAAAAAGTGATGTGAGTAACGGTCAAATGAAATTCAAAATTTATTATAAATATAATAATATAATAATAATAAAAATTATGTGAGTAACTACCAAAATTTTAAAATATAATAATATAATATAGTAATAATAAAAATCGATGTGAGTAACGGTTAGATTCAAATTTATATTTTGTAAAAATAACTTTATTTAAAAATATAATAATAAGAAAAACTCCACCATTTGTTACTCTCCCAAAATCATAAATGTCATACTTTGATATATTTTGATTTGTCCATCATTTTGATTTTGCTGCCACATCATCACGTCGGGTATGTTGTCTCGACTGTAATTTCTTCGTTTTAGCTCTGATTTGAGTAATTGAAAAGTCGTTGAAATTGTTATTCCCGACCTTATACTGTGGACAGTTCAAAATACTGAAAATAGTTAATAATTAAAAAGTAGGTTTGTTATCATCAAAATATCAATTAATTGATTGAAATTAATTAAAGTGAGATGAAGGGCCAAAAAGCCAACAATGAAATGTTATGTTAAAAACATGGAACGTTATGTTATGTCTTCTAAATTGTATGTATACAACATGATATGAATAACATGATATCAAGATAAATGACATGAAATATAACCATGTTAGAGTTATGCATGATAAGAGAACTGAAAAATGAGAAATAATATGATATGAATGAAAAACTATAGTGGGGTTATATTTAATAATGTTGAAAATAGAAAAATATTGGGACCTCATGCATTATGTGTGCTCATGCATCGGGGGATACCCCTATTCCATCACGAGGGTACCGACGCCTATACCACTAGGCAGGAGAACTATCATTATGTTTTACATAATGTTGCCGTAATGGTTACTAATTCTAATGGGTATCCGACATAAAGAGCTGCCAAAGCATGCTCGCCCGACAACGAAAGGGACCTAGTGGTATGCGAACTGGCTGGTGAGTCCATACTCGTACGTATGGGCTGTGTGTAAAGTATATGGTACACATCCAAGCTGTCGTTTAAGATAGTGCCATAGAAAAATAGACTGATATGATAGGTCCAATAATTGCATTAACATGTTCTTGCATTTAACCCCAATAGTGGGGTCACTTACCGAGTATTTCCTTAAATACTCAAGCCACGTGCTACTTCTATTTCAGTTTAAGGCAAGACATTTCTTTATAGTTGACGACGACATAGCAACACGAGATCATGACACATGCATAGGGTAGTCACATTTATTTTCATCGACTTAGGCTAGAATATGATGTTTTTAATTTAAACGTTTATTTATTTTATTTAGTCTTTTGTTATACGTTTTAAAGGTGTTTTCAAAACACGTAAGTCAATGACTGTGTTTTAAGATTAAGGTGATGTTTTATAACAGTTTAAAGGAAGTATTTGCACATTCAATGTTCATGATATGTATACAGTGACAACATTAAATTAAGTAAAAGATTTTGGGTCGTTACACTGAAATAGTGACCCACGACATCACAGTTCGTTCGAAAACAACCTTTTCTTCGCCGACGATAATACCACGTTGAATACTACGAAGAAGGGCATCGTTTAAACTACTGTGGTGTGTCTGGAGTCTTTGGTCGTTGCTTCTATAACGTGTGTCGTTTGTTACAGCATTTGGTCGGGTATCTTTGTCTCGTCGACGTCATACTTCGAGAAGGAGTTTTGTGAACTTTTTTCTCTTTGCGCTCAGTTTATTCTCAATGGCATGAGTGTGGAGTGGGATGTTGAGGGCGGTTTCTTAAAGAAGAGGGCGAAAGATTGGGTCATGGGTGGTTCATGCTACCCCGTGTATATTATCAATAATGGCGTCTAAAAAAGAAGCATGCTCGTTAGTGTTTGAATTCCTTTTTGTTATCCTTAACATGCTTAAGATTGTAAGGTTGTCTAAATTTTCTGATTATAGTGATCTAATAACTGACGTTAGATCTCAATGTCACTTGGCTGATGAAGCTCGCTCACAAACCATCTTGAAGTACTAATCAGATCATTCGTGTTACTAAAATTAGGGGAATGAAAGACATTAAAACAATGAGTTCCCAGACAATATAGTTCGAATGACTTATACCAAGAATGATATAGACAGATCACCAACAATGAAAAAGATATACGAGACAAGAAAATTGTAGAAAATTTTTGCAATTTTGCTTCCCCAAAACGCCTCACACCAATGTAGAGAGTATTATTTGTTTATAAACCCATGATCATTCCCTACATTAGCCCTCGAACACAGCACGCCTCCCCTTAATCAAGGCTCGACTCCTTTTGAGTCTGAATTGAGGAGCCTTGCCTCATTTTTCTTTTTGGAGTCCTTTGTTCGACATTTGAGGTATCCACAATGGTATGATATTGTCCACTTTGAGCATAAGCTCTCATGGCTTTGCTTTGGGCTTCCCCAAAAGCCTCACCGCAATGGAGAGAGTATTCTTTGTTTATAAACCCATGATCATTCCCTAAATCAGCCCTCGAACAAAGCACGCCTCCCCTTAATCGAGGCTGCTCTTATGGCTTTGCTTTGGACTTCCCCAAAAGGTCTCACACGAATGGAGAGAGTACTCTTTCTATAAACCCATGATCATTCCCTAAATTAGCCCTCGAACAAAGCACGCCTCCCCCTTAATCGAGGCTAAGACTCCAACTCGACTCCTTTGGAGTCTTAGTCATTTTTTTACTAGAAACGACATCTCTTATCTCAATGACACCACAGGGATATTAAATGAATGGAATTGGGATATGGATGGAATATAATGAAATAGAGCCACTACGAAGAAGTTCCGGGAGTTACGAAGGAAACCTCGAGCTCATATTGGTCATGGGTTGAGAACGGGAATTGAATTCTCTGAAACCTAATTTACCGTTGTTCCTCAATAGCTCAGTGGTAGAGCGGTCGGCTGTTAACCGATTGGTCCCTTTTTCTTTTTGGAGTCCCTTGTTCACTCGACTCCTTTGGAGTCTTAGTCATTTTTGGAGGCTTGACTCCTTTTTCTTTTTGGAGTCCCTTGTTAGATGAATACCATGTTAGATGAATACGACTCTCTACAATGGTATGATATTGTCCACTTTCGGCATAAGCTCTCATGGCTTTGCTTTGGGCTTCCCCCAAAAGCCTCACACCAATTGAGAGAGTATTCTTTGTTTATAAATACATGATCATTCCCTAAATTAGTGGACGTGGGACTTTCATCATCCAACAGAGTCATAAAGGAAAAGGAACTTACAGCGGCGGAGGAATCTCTCTCCACTCCTTTCCCATTCTATGTCTAAACTGAATTCTCATCCCGACCCCGTAGGTAAAATGAACATATATGAAGACACGTTCAATTAATTTTAATATTCACAAAAAATGAGGGACTATATTAAAAATATTAATAGATAAGGGGTTAAATTGAAAATTTAAAATGGACAGGGACTAAATTGAAATTTTTTATACCACATACTTGAAAAAGAGTAACCCCTATGTTTATTGTTTGGCAGCTTTTTGCCCTTAAAAAACGTCCATTTCCGGCCTTAGTTGGCTCATTGGGCTCCCGCCATTCGGACATTCGAACGCTCCTTCTCTGCATTGTCCAATCTTGACAGCATGAATTCCAAACCAGGTACAGGAAACTACTCAACTTTCTAGCATTCATCTTCCTTCCAATCGTTATATACTTTGTAGCGTAGTTTCTTACTGTGTTGGACGGGTCAAATTCTAGGTGGGAAGGGCATTGATTTGTGGTCCGAGTTAATAGCTAGCGAAGGAAGCGAGGGCCAAGAAGAAGCGCGAGTAGAAGAGGTTTATAGACGAAGAAGGCCATCCGAGAAGACCGTTCATGAAGTTCCTTTGTAAACTTTCTTCACTCACTTGTTTAATTCCTCTTTCTGTTTTCTTTTGTGTGATGAAATCCATTGTTTCTTGTTTTCGTTTCGATTTTCTTGCAGGAAGCAAAATTTAGGTTCGAATCTTCGCGATGTGAACAGATTAAGTTTTGCTGCTGTTAACAATAAGAGAATTAGTTGGAACCGTGCCCTTTCCATCAGGTTTACTTCGTTTTTCTCTTAATGTTCTTCTCAACTTCTTGCTGCCAATTCCATTAAGGGTGCTTATGTAGTTTGATCTGTGCTTTCTTAGTTCTTGTTAACACGGACGATTTCGTTGTAGCTTATCTCTTTTAAGTTGACTATGTAATGACTAAAATGAAACACGAGGAGGCAAATATCCAAACGACAACAAAGAAAGCCTACGTGATAGATTAATACGTTCTGCGGCAGTAGATTGTTAAGTTACCACGATTTATCGTTCCTTATCGGATGCCATGAAGTGATCTTAGAAAGATAGACGAGTTGTATGATCTTCGTTGCCTTACACGAAACAGTCGACATTAAACTTTTTTTTTTTTCCTCCAGTCCTCTTAGATATTTCTAAGAAGAGGGTATAGAGTTTTGAGAGCAATACTGTATGACCTTGGCCCTTATAGTACATTCTTCTTTTCTTGTAAAAAAAGAAAGTATTATTCACATACCCTATAGTATGTCTAATGAAACTCTTTAGCAAGTCTTGGGTTCTATTGGCTCGATTTTCTGATGCACCCAAGTTTAAGCTATTTTGTTGAAATTGAAAAATCAACCTAAAAACATACAAAAAAGCTGTATTTATACAAGAGGGAGGGCTTGCCTGATCGGTCAACAGCCTGCTTACCAACTGTCAGCCTAACATAAAACTATCAGCCTAACGAATTACAAGAAAGAGAGTAAAATTACCACAACCATGACTGGTTAAGAAAACTAACATAATGAAAGGCCCTGCATCAAATCCTTCCCACCAAAAACAAAACTCAACCCACAAGTTTAAGGTGCTAAGTTTAATTCATAAGGATCAAAGTAGGGGAAGGCGATGGTCATATTGAAGGTGTTGTTGCAAGTCTAAATTATCTTGCTGTTTTTTATATTAAGTTTCAATGAGATACATGTGCCTTTTATAATATATAAATGCTAACTAAATCTCTAAATACTAGGTAACAATATAGATAAATTAGGGGTCAACTACTTTTCTTGTTTAATGAAATTACATAGGTATTCCTTCAACACTCCCCCTTAAGCTGAGGAACGGTTACTTACTCTATCCTCAGTAGTGGGGAAGGCCAAGGGGGAGGATCTAGAGCATCAAGAAGAGACCTTAGACAAGATGTTCTTAGTCTCCTTTCCTCTTGCTTGTTGTGGATACCCTCAGTAAGATTGTTTCCAAATGTGTTGATGGTAACATTATCAACAGCTTTTGAGGTCGGGAAAGATAAGTTACCCCATCTTATCTTCATACTATTTTCTTTTTCTCTAGGAAAGAGGAGTCGTTTCTAGACCAATCTTAGCATTTTTTGAGGCCATGTTGGGACTTAAAATCAATAGAGGTAAATATCAGATTCTAGGTTTGACTTGTGACCCCAGGAAGGTGAGTAGTTGGGCTGCTCATGTAGGTTACGGGATTGGTTTGTTTTCCCTCATCGTACTTAGGGCTCCCCTTTGCCATAATCCAAGTACTCTTCC
Organism: Cucurbita pepo subsp. pepo; assembly: GCF_057944985.1. Lineage (NCBI taxonomy): Eukaryota > Viridiplantae > Streptophyta > Magnoliopsida > Cucurbitales > Cucurbitaceae > Cucurbita > Cucurbita pepo. The sequence goes on along the minus strand of NC_141815.1, from coordinate 243,507 downwards.
TTTCTGAAAACTTGTGGTGGACAAGGGGAGAAAGAGAGTTGCCTTTTGGAAGAGAATCCTTTCTCAAAAGGTGGTAGAAGGACCTTCATTCTCTCAGTGTTGAGTGGCTTCCCTATCTATTTCTTCTTCCTTTTAGAGCCAATTATTCTGTGTGTAAAAATATTGAGAAGCTTATGAGGGACTTCTTGCGGTAAGGGATGATGAGGGTAGAAGTGTGCATCGTGTGAGTTGGGAGATGGTGGAAAACTTGATAAACCTTTTGGGTTAGAACTAGGGAATTTAAGGACTCATAACAAAGCCTTGTTAGCCAAATGCTTTAGCGGTTTCTCCTTGTCCAAAACCATTTGATATAGGATTTTAACTAGCAAGCATAAACCTCATCCTTATGAGTGGACGTTGGGTGGGGTCAAGGACACTTACAGGAATCTATGGAAAGAAACATGAAATGGACTCCTCTCTTTTCCTTACCCTGTTCACTATTTTGTGAGCGATCAGAAGGAAACATATTTCTGGCAGGATAAGTGAGTGGGGGATAAACAAATGTGCTTTATGTTTCTCCATTTATATCATTTGTCCTTCATGAAAATCCGTTTTGTGGCTGATGTTTTGGATCCTTCCAAGAGCTCTCCTCTTTTACTTGGTTTTTGTCGTTCATTGTCTTATAGGGAAATAGTGGATATCACAACTCTCTTATCATCGATTAGGGAGTTTGAGTCTAGGATGGGAAGAATGGATGTTCGTTTTTGGAGTCCCAATTCGACTAAGGGCCTCTCTTTTAGATCATTCTTCCATTGTTTGTTGGACCCTTCTCCCTCTATTTATTTCATTTTTATTCTCTATGGAAGGAGAAAGTCCAAAGAACGTTGAATTAGTTATTCATGTAATAGTAAACACTTTTGATCGACTTACAATAAAGACGTCTTCTCTGGTTGGGTTGTTTTGTTGCATTATTTGTTAGAGGGCGACGGAAGATTTGGATCATATCCTTTGGAGATATTCTTTTGCTTGTTCTGTTTGGAGTTGTGTTTTTAATGTGTTTGAGTTCTAGTTATCAAGACACAGAGATTACAGGGAGATGATCGAGGAGTTTCTTCCTCATACCTTTTCAAGAGGGGTATTTCCGTAACAAGCCAAAGTTTGTGCTTTAATATAGAGACATTGAGGGGAGAGGAACAATAGAACTTTTAGAGGAATTGAAAGGGATACAAGTGACTTTTGATCTCTCATTAGATTCTATGTTTTTCTTTGGGTGCCGGTGTCAAATTCTTTTTGTAACTATTGATTAGGTTTTATTCTTCTTGATTGAAGTCCCTTTCTCTAATAGGGCTCCCTTTTGTAGGTTTGGTTCTTTTGGATGCTCTTGTAGTCTTTCAATTTTTTTCTTAATGAAAGCTAGCTTTTCATCAAATATATAAATATGGAGAGTCGAGAGAAAGAGACAACTTGATGACTTTTTGGACAATCATATGATAATTTTTTATCGTTTGTTGGGAATGAAATTCCCCTATGGGTCTTGTCCTTGGAGGATTTAGCTCCAACCAAGCTGGGGAATTCCCATTTAGAATAGAATCGGGAAATAGTTTCCATCAATGTTTTTGGAAACAGGGATGGGAATTACATTTCCCGTGCCACCTTTCCTCTGTCCTTGATTCCAATTTTAAAAAATAACTAAAAACATTTACCATCCTTTTCTATTATAATGGTTGATATGAAATATTTAATATTTTTTTTAAAATTAATTATTTAAATTAGTAAATAATGTAAATACAAAAAATTTCATCTAAGATGCATGTAATTTTAATATATTTGTTTCGATTTTGATATTGATTACTTTTTTAATCTAAACAAATTAAATATTGAATGAGAAATTGTTTTTAGTGATCCCGACATGGGGATGGCGATTTCCCAACCTTGACCATCATTGGGTACAAAGATTAAAAAGGTTTCTATATAGCTAGTGACAAGGAGGGCGGTCTCCGACCTCGCTCCATTGATTGATGTTACTCTCTGACTATATATTCATGTATTGTCTTCATTTTCTTTCTCATTCTTTTGCCATTGACTGAGTGTATTGTGTTCACTTTTATCAGAGGTAGGGCGAGTATTGCAGTTGAGGCTTGTTTAGATCATCAGCTTCGGCATAAGGAGGCAAAGAGAAAAGGAAAACCTGCTCTACCCAAAGTAGGCTTCTTTTCTTTTGGTGACCTTTGTTTCCCCTTTACTTTATGCAATTTTGAAGAGTGTTCCGTACGTGTAATCTTATTTAAAAAAATTTGGACCTTTTTGTATCACACACCAATACCCTTGCATAGAGTATTTGAAGTTTATATGAGCTCCTTCTTCTACACTCATCGCATTTATTTTAATATTTGAAATTGACAGGGAAAGTTTGTACAACCTACCAACTTTGACAAGGAGCGTGCATACTTTCAAGAGGTAGATGCTTTTGAGTTGTTGGAGGAGAGCCCTTCACCCAAGAGATTCGGTACATGGGCAAGTAGTCAGTTTGATAGTGCTGCATTACCATCTCTATGCTCTAAAATAGAAAAATGGTTAATTTCCAAGAAATCAAATTACAGTCTTGCACCTTCAAGCACGTTATCAAAGATATTAGAAACTCCACTGGAATCCAGAGAACCAATTGGTGGCAAACATTTGGACAAATTCAATTTGGGAACTCCTGATAAGTCTGCTAGAGAGATAGATGCGCGCTTGTGCTCTATTCAGAGAAGATTTATTTCCAGTCTAAATGATATCGATGCCCTTGAAATAGATAGCAATCGAGACAACAGAAGTACCAGAGCAGAAGATGTGAGCACAGAGGATCGTGCAGACCTTGAAGTTTCTGTGAAAAAACTTTCTTTAACATCAACATCTACTTCTTTCCATAACTATAATTTGGATCCATTTAATGCATTATTAGCAGTTTGTGGACAGTCAGCTCCTTCCACGCTTAAGGATGCATTCTCTAATTATTGGTTTGTTCCTCAGTCTGCAAATACTTATTTTCATATATTTATTCTGCTTATTGGCTTAAAAGAACATAAAAACAGTATATCTAGCCTTTTGTCTTCTCCAAGATTTAAAGGTTGGTTTCTGAATCAGTCATCTTCTTTGCAACTCGGACTTCGTTGCTTAAGAAGTGGCAGGAATAGGTTCCACCTCTAAACGGAGATTCATAAGTAATGTAATTAATGCCTATGAAGTGTTCTTTTTGAGGATTAGCTTTTTAGGGATCCTGTTGCTGCCTTTTAGTTTATTTTCAAGCTTATAGCACGACAACTTCTACTTGGAACTATTAATTGGATGAGTTGATTCAGGATCAATCCCGACAAGTTACAGCTTTCTTATAACTGTTGAACTCAAGTAATTTATCTGAAATTGCAGTCACCATTTGTTATAGAGTAATAAATACATTCACATATATTTTTCCCTATGCGATTATGCATATGGTTTGTGGTCACTGCTCTTGCAACTTATGTTGTTCTCCCGTTAATTTCTTGGCTTACTTTAGTTCGTATGTTCCTCATTCCCAATTTTTAAATTTCGTTGATTAGTGAATTTTTTGACTCAGTGACCCGGAAACTATTGTCAAGGTTGGTGAAGGTACATATGGAGAAGCTTTTAAAGCTGGTAACACCGTTTGCAAGATAGTTCCAATTGACGGAGATTTACAAGTTAATGGAGAAGTGCAAAAGGTACATTTTACCACCAACTCATGGCTGTTCCAGCCTGGCAAGTGGCACTTCATGGAAAATTTCAGGGATGGAAGATCATGTTGAAGAGTTCTTTCGTTTTGGAAGCAGATTTTTAATGCATTGATTTTTCTTTAAATTCGTTATTATATATTTTTTTCGTTCATTCTTTAAAATTATAATAATTGTTTTTTTCTTTTGTACCATCCCGATGATTCTGATGAATGTAGTTGAAGTCAGAAATTTGTTATAACTCTAAGTCAGTCATACTTGCCTTGTATCAGAGATCAGAAGAACTGCTCGAGGAAGTCATACTTTCCAGAACTCTGAATTCTCTAAGAAATCAAGAGGGCGGTGCTGATAATTTTTGCACAACATTCATACGAACCATAGAGTATGTTTACTGCCTAGTAAGATAAATGGTCATGGTTTTCTACAATGTCAATGCACATCCACTAGCTAGAATTTTCCACCACGCTTTTCCTTTATCTGCAGTAGTTTGTTTCTGCTTTATGTTGGGCTATCAAACATTCTGATGTGATGCAATTTTTAGGTCAATTAAAGAGTAGAAAACTTGTTTCCAGCTCATCTCATACGCTGGGTTTTGTGAGAATAATTGCCGTTGGAAATAATGGAGCAGTTTCTCATGGACTATTAAACTAATACTTTCGTGATCTTTTTATCCAATAGTTTAAGGGTGTGCCAAGGTTCTTATGATGCTCTACTAATCAAGGCTTGGGAAGATTGGGACGAAAAGCATGGCTCGGAAAATGATCACCCTAAGGAGTTTCCAGACAAACAGGTTTCTTTTTGTATAGATCATGAATTATTTCTTTTTCTGAAATATAAAAAGCTTCATGCATCTGAGTTTTTATCGTTTATATGTACCGATGCCATAAAGGGGAACAAAAGCACAGAAACGTATATTTGTTCGCATAATATTGCTTATCTTGTGAAAATAATTTATCTCGCTAGAAGATCACGATCATTCTAATTGTGTGTTTCTTTGTATAGTTCCAACTTTTCACTTTTTTTTGTAAGACCTGACAATCTATTCCTTGAGTAATGGTTTGAAATTATTTTAAATAAAATGTCATATTATGATATTATGGGCTTGGTTATGCAATTTAGCCTGTGGTTGACTTTTGCTGATGTTATGTAGTGTTATGTGGTGTTTGTTCTCCAACATGGGGGAAAAGATCTTGAAAGCTTTGTACTCCTGAACTTTGATGAAGCCCAGAGCTTACTAGTACAGGTTCGCAATGGATTTTACTAGCATTATTGACTTTTGAAGCTTTAACCAAATCCAATTTTGACGAACTGCAGGTTACTGCGGCCTTGGCTGTGGCTGAAGCTGCTTATGAATTTGAACACCGAGATCTGCATTGGTCGGGTTCTTCTTCCATCTACAGTTAATTTGGTAGTTTCTTTTCATTGACTACTGATTTGGACCGTGTATTTATTGCCAGGGGAAATGTACTTTTGAGTCGGAATGATTCTGAAGCGCTGCAGTTCACCCTTGAGGGTAAGAACATGACCGTACAAACATTTGGACTTCAGATTTCGATCATTGACTTCACCCTATCGCGAATCAATACTGGTAAGAGGTTTTTAATTTATCATCTATGGAGTTTGCACTGAGACAATTCCCTTAATTAAAATTTGTTTATGAGTTAGTTTTGTTGGTTGCCTGACCAAAAAGGGAGTTAGAAAACTGAATGAATGTTTAACATGCAGGTGAAGACATACTCTTTTTAGATCTCTCATCGGATCCTGATCTCTTTAAGGGTGCAAAAGGAGATAGACAAGTAAGCAAGCATTCAATTTGATTACTTAAGAATTAAGATAAATCTTATCAATCCACTTATTTGAAAATTTTCGTGTTACTTTTTTATTTTTATTTTTGTTCTCATATGCAGTCAGAAACATATAGGAAAATGAAGGAGGTGACTGGAGACTGCTGGGAGGGGAGGTACAAGTGTTTATGCGTTTATCTTTCTATCATATCTGAATCAATTATAGAGGTGATTTTGATCTTTTTCCCCTTTGGCATCCTCGGGATTTAATTGTTTATAAATTTTAGACAGACTCATATATGCTTAGTGGCTAATATTTGATATTTTAAAATCTATTTCTGTTTTATAATTTCCAATTTAGCCTTAAAACAAGATGCCCCAACAGTCATGTTTCCTCTTTACTTCCAAGTATATTTGGTTCCTAATTAGTTTGATCTAACTATGTAAGAAATTTTAAATTTTAACGTTACTTTTTATTATATAGACTAAACTATTCAAAATTTTAAAGTACACGGACTAAGTTTGTACACCATGTAGTTTAGAGACTAAATTCTTACACAAATGAAAATACAAAAACTAAAACATTAAAAAAAAATTTAAGGACTACAATGTTACTTGGATGAAAGTTGAAGGACAAAAGGTAATTTTTGACCGAACATTTTTCAATTCAATCTCTTTTAATGTTGGTGAATATGAAAATTGGTTGATTATAAACTTACAAACTAAGAAAAATCTAGAGGAGAAAAAGTCATCTAGAAGGAAAACAATCGAAATTTCTTATAATTCCTTAGGAATTTAGTTTCTCCTCAAATTTTAACATTTATCAATTGTCATGGACTAAATTGAAAAATGATAATGCATAGAGGATTATGTTAAACTTTTTAAGCGATTGGGATTAGATTAAAAAAGAGTGACTAAAAGATATTTAGCCTTTTAGAAATGTCCAAAAAAGATGTGGACGGTACTGTTTGTGCTGGATTATCTGCTTGGTAAAAGTGTAAAGGGGAAGATCTTATTCTCGTTCTTTTTCCCTCCTTTCAGCAAGAGCGTCCATTGTTATTCTACTTTATATGAATCCACGAACTCCATGAACAAAGTTGATACATCTAAAATTTTAGAATATAAGCGATGAAATTTAGCAAGATAATTTATGGCTTTCAAGTATAGTACTCAGTAGTAGACATTTTGCCATCCATCATACTAACCTGATACCTTTCACCATTGAAAATTGTCCGTGACTCATAACTGAAACCGTTGATTTTGTATTCAACAGCTTTCCTAGAACGAACGTCCTGTGGTTACTCTACCTTGTGCATATATTACTTCTGAAGAAATCATTCGTAAGTCTTCTATATCTAATTAGGAAACCAATCATAATTGTTCCTTAGAACCCAAAGAAGTGAATTTAGCTTTTGTGAACAATCACTTTCATTTGTTGTAAGTTACTAAAAGAAAATGTATTTCTCATTTCTCAAGGACTGAGTAGATTCAAATGGTGCTCAGTACATTTTAGATGCAGCATATCAACAGAATTTTGTTAAGTTATAATTCTTATTCTGGAGTATGATTGTGAATCCCCAGATAAGTAGCTAGATTTTTTTGGTTGTATTATTTTCGAAGGTTCGTACATATTCAGATAGTTTAGTTCTGAAGTGGATGCATATTCTGTGTCTATATCTAAACAAAACTTGTTAAAGTATGAAGTTGCTTAGTCTGAAGATTGACATGAATCCTAAAGATAAATACCTTGGCTGCTCTCCTTTTTGTTTTTTCCTTCTGTGATGTTTACCTTCTAGGGGATTCACAAATCCAAAAGGTGTATATTTACAGTGGTTTTGGAAATGTTTTTGCTGTCTGAAATGTTAACTGTAAAAATTTGATTGAAAGGCTGTCGATATTTTTCCAGGAGCGTAGTTCAAAGCATGAAAGGGAACTGCGGGCATTCAAGAAACGTCTGGACAAATATAACTCAGCAAAAGAAGCAATTTTTGATCCATTTTTCAATGAGTTGATTGTTTGGTCAAGCAGTGTGGAGTAGAGCTGGATGATTTTAGACTCCAACACGAAGTAGAATGAAGTCCTGATATTGCTCCATGCCGGTGGATGTAAATTAATCCTTGTATTTGTAATGTTTAAAAAATTTATAGACTAAATTAACACAAATGTAAACTATAATAACAACAGGTATATCTTAAGAACCTTTCTTTTACTTTAAATTGTTAGGCTATCTTGTTCCTCAACAGTGACTTTTCTCTTTTCATTATGATTTATCTCTGAGTTGTTATAATTATGGAAAATTAAAGGCAAACTTATCAGAGAAAAAGAGGATTGATAGGTGATGATTTAGATAAATTTGCTTTAGTAAAAAGTAGGGTGCATAATATCACGTTTTGCATTACATTTACTTTATGATGATCTCCGAGCCAATGGATTTCAGTCTTCGTTAGAACATCATCTGAAAATGTGCTGGCAAACCACTACCGTTTTATCTTCTACTAGAATCAAGCATATGCATGCATGACATAGGCTCAACTCTCAAGGGTTGTGGCACGACAGCCCAATACATTTTAACCAAAATTCGATTCCTCTGTTTCTTTATTTTCCAATTTTGGGCAAGGAAAAGCACCCTGCTCTTTTACATTATCTTTGATATTTCTCCTTTCAGTGTATGTGGGCAGGAAATTGACATGCAGCTTCTGGACTGTCGCATAGATTTACTTTGCATGTAAGGGGGCATCAAATCAGTGACTGCTGGAGAATTTCTTTGAAAAGCTAAGTTTTTCTTTTTTGTTTTCAGAACTATTGTTAGGGATTATCTTGAATGCCTTTCCTGAGTTGCTTTACTGTGCATTTGAATTATCGTGATTTAGTTTTGAAACATGTTTTGATTCTGGAAGTGGGAATCAGATGGTGGGCGTATGGCTTTATGCAGGGAGCCCCAGGGAGAAATATAAAACAGGTGATTGACTGTATGGGCACTCTCTCTGAATTGCGTGTTTGCTTTTGGCTTTGTCTAGTCAGACAGGTTGCTTTTGATCCATTGATACGAAGAACCAAAGCGTCATAGGTTATTCCACATGCATTGTCCCCACTCCCGTTGTATATTCTAATTCTTAATGGCACCATCACCAGCAGCAACAGCACCGCCATGCTTGTGGAAAGTAGCTGAAAACCTTTTTTGAGCCACTTTGGGAAAGCATTTGCAGCATCAACCTCACTTCACTTAAGGTCGGCATCATTTTTTGAATTTTTTTCCCTTTGTTTTGCTGCGCTCTGCATAAACTCACAAGTTCTGCCCGTTCTGTCTCGTTTTTTCCAATAATGGCTGTCAAATCTTGTACCTGAAGTAATCTCAAAAGGCTAAAGACTGCATCATTTCATCCTAATCCCAATGCCCAATTCCCACTTAGATTTGATTTTCTCATTTCCTTCTTTTCCACCTCTAATAAACTATTTGCTTTGTGGGTTTTGCTGAGCTGAACACCTTTGACTCCATTTATATTATTATACACCAACACTGCATGTTTCCAAACATCTTCACCCTTTAATGTTCTTTAGACTTTAAAGTCAGAATTTGAGAAAGCATATCTTGTATTTGTTGGAATGGTTGTTAGCTTATTGTTTATTAGATTTAATAGATAAACTTTAGTTGCATATCTTGCTCCCAATTTGAAAAGAAATTAGGATGGAGAAAAGAGAGAAAAAAAGGGCTGCGATTACTTGGAAAGGGAAGAGAATGGAATCACTTGGCTTAGTTGCAGTCATGGGTGCATGTGTACAAATGCACATGCATGCTTTCTTCCCTTGGAGCTGCTATGGTTGAATGTTACTTTATTATCTTTGAGGTTCTTTGTCTTTTGAGAAAAGATGGAAAAGGCAAAAAAGTATGGACGGGCTGATCCCCTTTTTCTCTTGTCATTAGAGGCAACGTTTCCAATATTATCATTCTTGCTCATAAAGTAACCATTTTTTCCCCTTGATTTATTTCTTTTATATATTGCAGCCGTAAGCATAATGCTTTTTTCACCTTTACCTTCTTCCTTTCCCCCCGTTTCTCTCTCTTTAACTTTGGACGCGAGCCCCTTTACACCATTTTTCCTGTCTGGTTTCGTTGTTTTTAAAAGCAATGCCTCAATTAAACCGATCCCATTAAGAATCCAGTTGGGTCTCTTCATTTGTCCCCAGAACTATAACCTCTCACCATTAAAATGGCCCAAACAGCTTCCAAATGCTTCTTCTTTTCCATTCTGTCTCTCCTCGCCATCTGCTCTTCTGGTAAGCAACTTCTTATTCTCGAACTAGAACAGGTTATAGATCTATCTAGCTCAGTTCTTCGTTTTCTGCTATGATTCCGTCCTGGTTCCTGCGAGTTTCAGCTTCTGAATCGAAAGTTTGCATTTTGTCCACTAATGGCGTTTCATGTTTTCGCAAAAAATTTAAGGGGTTTTGTTGTTTAGTGTCGGGTGAATCTTTTTTCTTCGTTTCCGTTCTGAATGTTTCTGCTTCTGCCGTTATCTCAGGTAGATTTGGTGGATCGCATTTGGATGTGCAAGAAAATGCTTCGGCAGAGTTGGAATGGAAGTTCAGTGAACTTGTTCGGACAACAATGCACGACGCGACCGACTCGCCGACAACGAATTTTCCGACAACTCCAGACACCTCCACGCCGACAATCATCACCGTTCCGGCGACCAACCCTATCACTGTCACTCCGTCGAGTCCTGCTTCCACGCCGGTGTCCATTCCCTTAACGACACCCATCACAGTTCCTGCTAACTCGCCGGTGCCGCTCACCAATCCGGTTGCGCCGCCAGTTACAGTACCCGGAGCCCTGCCCATAACGAACCCCGTGACCACTTATCCAGCTCCTTCAGGTGGTTCGCCGGTAGTAACACCCGTCACAAACCCAGTTCCGGTGTCCCCTCCGGCGATGACGAACGCACCGGTAATTCCAGGACAGAGCTGGTGTGTGGCCAGGTCCGGCGCTTCTGAGATGGCTCTTCAGTCGGCGTTGGACTACGCCTGTGGCACTGGGGCTGACTGTTCTCAAATCCAGCAAGGTGGAAGCTGCTACAACCCAAATACACTTGAAAACCACGCTTCTTTTGCATTCAATAGCTATTTTCAGAAGAATCCTTCTCCTACAAGCTGCGATTTTGGAGGATCTGCCATGGTTACCAACTCCAATCCAAGTAAGAGAAGACAGCCATAGTTTCTCAACCCCCGACCCTATGTTTTTCCTCAATTAATCCAATTATTGTCTTGGAACAGGCACTGGCTCTTGCCTTTACCCATCATCATCTTCCTCTGCGACGCCGGCATCCATGACGCCGTCGGTTCCAACGCCAACACCGACAACAACAGCGCCGATCACTGTCGCACCAACTATAGTTACGAACCCAACGTCTTCACCTGTAGGGACCGGCATGCCAGAGTAAGATGCTCTGTTCACTTCTCGTGCCTATTAATTTTTTTTTAAAAAGCTTGGAACTTTCTAATTCTTGGGGTTGAATTTGGGTTAATCTACGAGTTTGGATAATTTATAATATATCTTGCTCTTAAAATGGTGCCCGTCTGTCCATCTGATTTATCTATCTAAACTAAAATATTCGGCTGATTCTGAGTAGGTTTGAGTGTAACGATTTAAGTCCCCATTTTTTATTATTGTTCTAAAAAAACACTAGAAAAGGTAGAGACTTGTTAGAGTTTACTAAAAACTTATTTGAAAGGTGGGGAATAAAATAGGCACAATTTGCATGACTTATACCTTTAAATTAATAAAACCATCTTCTTGGTGCAGAAATGGAACTCCTCCTGCAGTCTTTAACCCAGACAATCCAGCTTCAAGTATTGGCAGCTCAACAGGGTTTGGAACTGAGATCCCTCCAAGCTCAAGCACCTCAATATCCATGGCAGCTGGATTGAGACCCTTTACTTGGTGCATCATTATGACGATGTCCTTAATCACTCGCAGAATCACTCTGGACTTGTGAAATCACTGAGTTCTTCTCCTTGTACTGTACATGAAAGGCACTCGTAATTCACAACTTCAGAATCGCCACCCAGTTCCACCGTGAGTGCAATTTTTGGAGGAGAAAAGGGACCAGAGGTGAGTTTGAGAGATAGACAAGAAGGATTAGAGAATGCACTGCCACTGCCACTGCCCTGCTTGAGCTTTTGCTTTTGCTTGTGTAAAGATCAAATATATGTTAGTGATAGAGACGGATGTATTAGCTATTGGAACTTTGAGACTGTAATATAATATTTTTATAAATATATCTATATGTTAGATTTTGGGAGTATTGTTGGAATTTGTATCGCTGGTTATTTACTTCAACGTGGTCAGTGCATTACAATTAGAACTAGAACTTTGGTTAGAAAAAACAGAGACAAAGCTGTGGACTGGAAATGTTTCTATTACTATGCTCAAGTCTCAGAGTGTTTTGTACCTGATGATTAATTTAATGTCTGTTATCCTATGAGTTGATAATGGCATGAAATTAACACTATATGTATATAAAATTGAGTTACTCCACAATTAACCTAGTTTTGTTGTCTAACCACGTTCTTCCAACGAGGAGCTAGATATCTAGAATGAACCAATTGGGATCATCGAGATCTAAGTTCTAGTTTTACCTGAGAATCAAATTGAGGAATGAATGCTTGATCTATCAGCAGTGTGGTGATTGGTGGGTTAAACGCTGGCATGGTGACATAGGTCTACCACATCAACATCCCATACATATCAACCAATGGTTATTTACAACTATTGGATTAAAGTTGTCCCTCTCCAATCTCTAAATACCAAAAGTATATTTTAACTCAAGATTTTTGTTTGTTTGTTGTGGATACATAAAAGGCTTAGTCATTTATATATTAAATATTTTGTTATATTTCTATTTGATCTCTGAATTTTAAAGCGGTGATTCTTTTTAGTTTACAAAGTGACGTGGTTGATCTCAAGCATCTGAAATTGTTTTTTCTAACTAGTCTCGAAAAATTCTAACATCCACTTCAAAATTATAATCAAAATGTAGGTCCCAAACAATGGTATTTAGATTGGTGGTGATGCATCATGTTTAGACCAAAGTTGAAAATGAAAAAAAGGTAAATGTCTAATTAGCGTATGGTGTTAGGAATGAAGTGGAGAGAGAAGTTGATGATTGAGAAGCAGAAAATATGGGCTGTTGGAGGGCCATGCTTGCTTGCTTCCTTCCTTCCATGTGATCTCAATGATTGGGAAGTGACATTTGTACAGAGAAACTAATACTTTCCTCAATTTCAATCCCCACCAGCACCCATGTTTCTTAGAAATTTAACTCTCAAATCCGCTCTCTCTATTTCACAGGAATCACGGGTTTCCACAATAGTATAATATTGTCCCCTTTAAGCCTAAGCTCTCGTTGCTTTCCTTTAGGCTTCCCCAAACGACCTCGTACCAATGGATTTAGTATTCCTCACTCATAAACCTATGATCTTCCGCTAAATTAACCAATGTAGGACTCACTCCCAATAATCCTCAACATGTTCTTGCATTGCATGATGCCTCCTTGTCCTTTCATGCTCGATTTCAAAACAACTGCTTCTTCATTTAGATAGTACCTGAAATATTTATCAACACTTTTCCCACACAACATAGCCAAATATCAAGAAAATAATGCAAACAAAGTACACTCCGCATAATGCAAAGAAATGGGCAGCAGCTAGAAAGGAAGAAAAGAATCATATTATTACAGCTACAATATCAGAATTCCAGAAGAAATGCAGCGAATGAAAACAACATTTAACCCAATCCTTCAGTGATTTTCTCTTTGACCGTCACCAATCTTGAGACAAAACAAGCAAAATAGAGCCATAAAGCTATCTCAATCAAGTCAAGAGTGTAAGATGATCATGGTTGATAGGGGGTTTCAGGTAAAGAATGCATTTGAATTCAGCAGTGTGGCAGGCAGGCACACAGAAAAATGTTAAAAAAGCTTCAATTAATCAACATTTGTTACAGCATGCAACAAAGGAGGGACCCCTTACTACTTAAAGAGACTTTGTATAATCATCTCTAGACGACCCAAATCTGAGCAAGGAATCTCTGGAAATATTCACAGGCATTGTGCTAACCTCGCTACATGAATTCCTAAACAGCCAGGTCGAACCCAATACGAAAATAGCTTAATAAATTTGCTTACTTCAAATCCATATCACAATGATGTGGTCAGTCCTCCTACAACCATGCCTCGGCATCTTCAGAATTATAACCAATGAACAACTTCAAAGGGCTATTTTGTGATCATTTTGCACATTCTCAACATCCCCATTATCAGCAAAGTTTCCAGACTTCTCCTTCTCACTTGAAGGAATGGTGTTGTTACTCTGTAAACGGTCAGCCTCTGCAGTTTCCTGCACGGAAGCAGCTGCCTCGTTCTTCACCATAGACATCTGTCTCACGAACCCATTCAAGCTCTCCCTCCTCTGAGTTAAAGTGGTACCAGTGTTCAAAGTTGGCACTGCAGGGGTCTCAAGGGAATTCTCAGTTTTCACCATGGAACCCAAATTCCTATTCCTCTCTTTGTCCTTCATCTCCATATTCCCGGAACCCGAAACCTCCATGGACGCCTCCTCCTTACGCCTAGCTCTCTCTCTAGCCAAAAGAAAACCAACATGCTCAAGAGCCTCTCTGGCTCTCTTCCTGGCCACAGCCACCTCCCGCACTTTCCTCTCCGCATCGGCACGCGCAACAATCACAGCCTTCCCCATCGAAGCAGAAGCGATCTTAGCCGCACAGAGCAACACGACGGCGGTCTTCCTGTCAATAGACTTGTGAGAATTCCGGGGCAGAGAGTCCAAATCGAAGAAGGAGAAATTGGGTTTAGCGCAGGGAGGGCAGAGATAGGAGGTGGAGGAAGAGAGAAGGTGAGGATCGGAAGAAGCGGGGTTGAGAACGCAGTGGGAATGCGTAATGGAAGAACACTTGAGACAGGTTAAACGATTGGAGGGATGAGGAGGAGACACAGAAGTGTCATAGAAGTGAAAGCAAGAAGGGCAAAAGGAAGTGGGATGAAGGCGAAGGACGCAGGAGGTGCAAAGACGACGATTAATACCTCGTAAACGAACATGATGAAGAATCCACCGACCGTGAGAGCCGCAATTCCCACACTCCGTCTGCACTTTGGTTGGAGGAGGAGGAGGAAGATGAGAGTGATTCATCGAGAGAACAGAAAAAAAACCCTAAAACGGATGGAAATCAAAGAAGACAACAATGGCGGAATCAAAGAAAGGAATGAAGGAGTTGAGGGTTTTGAAGGGTAATTTTGACTCTGTTTTGTGTTTCAAAAGTTGACTGAGTTGCAGAGATGAAATTAGGGTTTGCAAATGTGCACTCACACTATAGAAGAAAACGATCAAAAGGCATCAAATAACCTCTTTTGAATATTCTAAAAATAGATATAAAATATTATAATTTAAATGTTTTTTTTTTTTTTTTTAATTTTATTTCTAGCCAACAAAATAAATATAATTTAATTATAAACCTACTATATCAATATATGAATAATAAAAGAAAATAGAGAGAAATGGTTAACCATTTTTGTAAAAATATTTGTAACGACCAAAATTTAAAATATAGTTTTGAGTTGGTATTATATTAGATTTGGAATAATTAGCTTTGACTTCCCAGAAGTCCATAATATTGTCTCACAATCTGTGATACGATCGTGCCCGAATAAGTCATCGTCATTGTCTCAATCGTAGTAAGTCATCGTCATTGTCTCGATCGTAGTAAGTCATCGTCATTGTCTCGATCGTAGTAAATCATCGTCATTGTCTCGATCGTAGTAAGTCATCGTCATTGTCTCAATCATAGTAAGTCATCGTCATTGTCTCAATCATAGTAAGTCATCGTCATTGTCTCAATCATAGTAAGTCATCGTCATTGTCTCAATCTGCAATACAATTGTGCCCCGAGTAAGTAGGACAATGACTAAGTTAAGTGAGAGAGAATGTCACAACGATGCTATGAAGATGGTAGGTTGTGACCCTCATGTCATGACAAGCAAAACGGCGTCCCATCCGACCACATGCGGGCCAATATAGAAGAGTGTCATGATGCGATCGATGAGGACGATGCATCGTCCAACACCACCATGCGAAGTGGGCATTGAGTTGAGACATAAGCAAGTAGAAGTCCTCTTTGTTAGGAGTCATGAATCTCCACATAATATTGTCTCACAATCTACAATACGATTGTGACCCGAGTAAGTCATCGAGGACAATGACCAAGTTAAGTGGGAGAAAATGTCACAACGATACTATGAAAAGGGTAGGTTCACGTCATCACAAGCAAAGCGGCGTCCCTCAAGAGACACCCATCCAACCACATGCGGGCCAATATAGGAGAGTGTCGGAGAGTGTCATGATGCAGGCCAATATAAGAGAGTGTCATGATGCAATCGAGCAGAACGATGCCTCATCCAACACTACCACACGAAGTGGGCATTGAAGACGAGTTGAGACATAAGCAAGACAACATTGAATAGACACGAAGCGCAAAGTAGGATTGTTGAAGGCCCAGATAGGGCCCAGGCCTTAACCTCAAAAGTCGGGATTTCGGAAGGAATTTGAACATGCAGTTTAAGAGTTAAAGTCCGTTCATATAAACATAACTCTCATGACTTTGCTTTAAGCTTCTCCGAAAGGTCTCATACCTTGGCGAGGTGAGACTTTCATCCTTTTAACATCCTAAAAATGGACTGATTTTCTAAAAAGTAAACATCCAAACCCCTTTCAGATCAGAGGGGTATTGTATACTTGAAAATGATTCCTATTTAAGCAAAATAAAAAACATAGCATCATTTCAGTAAGTAAGATGGTATAATAAACAGAACACATCAATAGCACAGAGAGTTGTATGGATATCTGTTCATCAGACTAAATCACACGATATGATATCTCAAAATTAACATTCTAAGAGCGAGCAAGCAAGTTTAAACAATAATGTCTCTACTGCCATAATAAGAATACATGAACTTCAAGATGTTTCCTTACACATACAAAAGATGCAAAGCAACTTGGGAACTCCTTTGCTGCTATTCCTCATCACTATCATTCCCGAAAACTGAAGCTACAGGGGCTACTACTTTAGGTTTCTTTGTGGCTCCACCAAAAATCTTCTGCAATAACATCAGTAACCAAGAAATTAGAGACGAGATACCTTTCAATTAATTCCTCTATATTATTATTCTGTGGTAACAAGAAACATGAACGACCAAGCAATGGTTGATACGTTCCAAACATGGAACGATCGTGAACGCGCAAGCAATAATGCCAATACTGCTGTGCTTTGCTCCCATAGGAACCGGTCCTTCTGGTAACTAGTTACTTATTTGAGTCCTAAACACTCCAAAAGATGAACCAGATATTATCACTCATTACCTTTGGAATGAGCAATCAATCATGCATCAACAAATTTCAGAATGAATGGACTCGTAAAAAACAAAGAACAAAATATTCAGAATCAATTGCAAACTAGTTTTAAAAACAAAACTTCATTAACGCTTTAGCTTTACCTTCGAGGTGCCACCCTTAGAAGAGAATCCAAATTTTAATGTTTTCCGCTGATCCTGATCTGCAAGTGATGTAGCATTTCTAATTTCAGTAGAAGCAGGCGCCTTGGCTGATCTTTCTTGTTGCTCCAGCATTTGCTGCTCCTTCTTACGGGCATCCGCACTATTTTTAACATGAAAGAAAATGTAAACAGAATCACACGTAATGAAAATATAAAGAGAAACTTAAAATGGGATCACAAAAGAAGTTATTGAAAGAGAAAAAAAAAAAGTGAGGAAAGGGAGATACATTTGAGCAAATTTTGCCATCTCTCTCTCTTCACGTTGCTGTTCCCGCTTGTTTCTGTCATCTCGGCTGCTTGAACCATGCATTTCTCTCATTTCTTTAAAACGCTGCAATCTCATCCAACAATGCTTTAGATTCGATGCAACTTCGAAGAGGAAATAAAGGAGAATGACGATTTTGCTAGACAGGGAGTACTTATGAGTAAACGCAAAATTTCCTACCTTTCTATGATTATGATCATATGAGCTGAGATGCGCTTCAAATTCCATAGCCAACTTGTACTGTTTGTTGCAGAGATCACAATAGAAAACCTTGCGTATTTCTTTAACCTCAGTTTGAATTTTCTCCTCACGTTCTGCTAAAACCTGGATTTTAATAATGTGCACGAAGCGGGCAGTAGAAGCCACCAGGTAATAAAAACTGCAGGAAAATCTGAAGACCTTCCAAAAGTTGATGGTCCCCTATGATATACCATTCCCGCTAAAAGACATGCATATATGCTATATGCTGCCTTCTGCTATTTGATATGAGTTTCAGAAAGAGGAAAGCATCAACTTCAAAGTCTTAGCTAATAATTATCATTTTTCCCAACCAACTGTAAGATAAAAATAACATACCTCCCGTTTTTTCACATCTGCTTCTGTCTCTTCCATCTCAACATCAAGTTTTTTCCGCTGGATGTTTTCCTCTGCAGTGAAAAAATCGTCTTCTTCTTGTTTTCCAATTCCTAGTTTGGGATCTCTAATTCCAGATTTAATGGGCTCAATAATTCCTACACAAAAGCACACAATGAGTTCCTATTATTTTCAAAGGCTAGACCAACAAGTACCGATTAAGGATTAATTCTGGATTAACATTCAGAAAACCATTTATTAAAAGAATAATAACTGAAAAGATTTTTTGACCCATTAAGAGATTTTTTGTTTATATTCCTATTTAAGTTTTACATTTCTACTTTCAAAAGGTATCTAACTTGGGGATATATTTATGCTTTTATAATAGAAAAACTGTTTTAAAAAACAAACTTGTAAACATGCCCAAGACATAACGCACTAGAGTTTTAGAGGATTCTTCCTGCTATTACATTCTGTTGACAAACTGAGCATGGGCAATCATTAAACTCACAGTTGACGTGATTGTATTAATTTCAAAAAACAAGGAGCTTAAGTTCCAACTCAGAAATAGATGTTTTCATACGTTAATGATCAAGTGTGCAATTTAAACAAACTCAGAAAGTTATATAAATAGTTAAGAGAATCTAAGGTTCACGAGAAAAGATAATGAAATAATAAGATCAGAGACAGATTGCACAATGAATAAGCAGAGTGGGATTTAATATCCAGAAAAACACAATACCTTGCTCGTCCTTTCCTAGTCCCTTCCCTTTCCAGCCCATCTTCTGGAGAAGCCTATAGCCCACATTTGATGAAGTTAATTGAGTGTCCAACGATGCTTGTTCCACATTATCAAGATCAACATTTTCTGTTGGTCTATGGTTGATGGGCAAGCGAAAATCATCTATGAAGTCATCACCAAGAGAATCCTAATATTCCCACCGAAGACAGAAATATGTGAAACATTAGATATCACAAAAACCGTAATTCATGTTCTTTTTTGTAAGAAAAGGGAGAGGATTTCAGTCACTCAAGGGGTCAGATAGATGTATGTTGAGTATTTCCAGTTTGACATGATAACTCATTCATACCTGCTCCTTTGCATAGGCTTTATTTGGGTTGTTTGTTTCCAGTCTACTACTGTAACTCCGTTTATCCATTTTGTCTCACCTATATCACATGGTTAGGTTAAAAAACATTACAAGTAGAAATTTGAAGCACGGGAATAATAAGTTAGAAAGTTCAAGATGAAAAAACTGATCAACTTTATAAATGCATTTGAAAATATTCATCATGAGTTGACCAAATGGCCAAATGGACAACCCATGGTTGTGTTATTCCTGGAAACCAAAATCTTAGCACTTGCAAGTTGCAAGTAAATCATATACATAGAAAATAATCTCAAGCAAGCATAATGTTTAGCAGTTGACTAAAATGTTTGTCATATTTCACTATGAGGTTGATTTTAGTTAACATTCAGTATACTTCTGAGCTTTGCTAAATAAATTTGAAGCTTTGAAGGTTTTTTTCAAAAAAAATAACCTACGAAAGAAGAAGGGTTGTAATGTTGGAGGTCCTTAGGCAGTCTGGTCTTCCTACTCCCAGTGGATCCCTAATATCCCTATTTTCCTCTAACTGAGACCATAATTTCATAGAGAAAATGAGCGAATCTACAGCGGGCACACACAAATTCAATCCAAAACAAGCGGATCTTAAGGAAAAAAAACTAGCCAATTCTAAGTAGCTACAAGAAAGAGCTTCAACTACTAAGAATAAGATGCAAAAAACATGTTCCCCGTCCAATTCTTGCACAAGAAATTCTCTTTAAGATTACTCGACTACAATGAGACGTACATACCACGATCATAAACACGATAGAATAGACAGACGGAAGTAAAATTGCAACTACCATGAAGGAGGAATCAGAAGTAACAATTTTCCTCATGTAAATTAATCAAAGTAACAAATTTAATAAGAAACAGAAAAGCAATCAAGTTCCACAGCCCTAGAGAAAAGAAATGGCATGGAGAACATAGAAAGAACGTTAAAGAAAATTGCAGAGCAGTATGAAACGGAATTATGAGAAGAGGAAAGAACCTGAAGTTGAGAGAGATTAGGTCAACAAGATGGGAATTGGATTGTTGTTTGATTCAACGAGCACCTGCAGAAGCTGCGTTGCGACGGACCTCGTGCGCTAATGCCGACGAGAGAGACGGCTACTGAATTGCTTTAAAAGGAAAGAACAAATTTTTTTATTGGGCCTGACCTCATTGCCAGCCTGTCAAGCCCAGGATTAATAGGCCCAAAACATTAGGGGTAATTCCGGACTAATTTAGATACAATATTCATAAATCTGTAGTCTATATTTTAAATTTACAACCATACCATTAAAATTAATTATTAGTAACGCTTCCTTTATTAAAAAAAATCAATATTAATCATTATTATTTATTTTTTTAAAATATTATTATTTCACTTTTTCAATTTTAGAGCGGAAAAAAAAGGTTGGTCACCATTTAGTAGGGGTGTACATTCAACCCGACAACTCAGACCAACACAACCCGAACTATAAAGGTTGGATTGGATTGAATTAGCATTTCGGATAGGATTGAGTTCATTTTTCTGAACCCGAATTCAGTTTCGTATTCGTAGGTAAAACTTTCGAATTGACCTGAGTCAAATAAAAATATATTAAATATATGAAGAACTTTTCTGTATTAATAGGTTTACCAAAGTGGTACTAAGCTTCAGTTTTTATACTGATTTAATGTTTATAAATTATATATATATAGTTTTAAAGCATATTCTAAATTTTAATATATTTATTATCTATTTGTTGCATTATTATTATATCATAATTGATATATATATATATATATTTTTTAAATAGTTTAGGACCCTATAAGTTCACGTTATATATTTTTTATTTTATGTTATATACAATATCTTTAAACTAATCATTTTTATTATTTATTTACTTGAATGGTCTATCCTTATATTTTTTCTTACTTTAACCAATTCTTGATAAATGTCGGTATTTAGTTGTCTTTAGTTTTATGACAATGTTAATTATGTTAATATGTTACAATTTTTGCTCGTTGTTTTTTTATTGAATTTGTTGTTTTTTTTTTTTTTTTTTTGTGAATAATTATAGATTGATTTGTGTTTGTGTATGAATTTTTAATATATTTTATCTAAGATTGTATCGGAATAATTATAAATGGTAGATAAATAAAACTTAAAAAAAAAATTGACAACCCAACCCGAAAATAGAGGGTCGGGTTGTGAAAATTTTTGGGTTGGGTTGAGTTACAATTGAACCAACCCGAACTTTTGGGTTGGGCAAAAAAATCCCCCAACCCAACCCGGACAATATACACCCCTACCATTTGGGTCTAGTTCACTTTAAGTTCTCAAAATGGTAATAAAAATAATTCTCACTCATGCAAATCAAATGAAAAGTCTTTACCGTCAAAAGCTAATCTCTCATACTTCTTAAGTCAGTCTTAAACAATGATGTAAATTACATATTGTTTAAGATTACACTGATATCCTTGAATTTTTCATATAAGGGACAATATTATACTGAAAATAAAATAATAAAAAATATTATTAAAAATTAAATAATTAATTACGAGACTTTAAGACATATATCCCAACAAGATAAAATGTATGTATGAATAATAGGTACCATGTGGCTTATTTACGTGTTATTACTTGTGATGGTTATGACCTCTCTGTGATGATACATGTTCACGTTATGCCCTACAAGACACCTAATGTGTCATACATGATAAAAATGAATGATATGTTAGGTACACGTACGTTATCTCAAAAATATTGTCATAAAAAGTATGAAAGTATGATGTACATCATAATTTGAAAATCTTGCATGCTGTATGTAACGAGCATGTGATACTCTAGTATGTTTTGTACGTACGCGTATACCATAATAATACACGCTTATTTCTTTTGTTGGTTTGGTAGCGTGAGCATGCGCTAGTCCATAGTCAGGCCTATGGGTTACATTACAATCCCGCTTAGTGGGTTCATAAACTTGTGTGTGAACCGTGTATAAAAAGGTGTTAAGAATGAGAAACATAAGTGAGATCGAAAGTCCAATCTTCAACAAAAAAAAATAGGTTAAAAAAGAATAATAATAAATAAATAAATAACAACAGTGTCCCACTCTTCTCTACCAACCGCTCATCCCTTCCTCCAATTATCTCTCATTAGCCCATCAAGTTCGTGCACAAACAAACAAAAATAACAACAAAAAAAAAAAAAAAAAAACACAGACAAACTAAAAGGACCCTCCTAGATTTAAGTGAACAAAGATCTGTGGAGATTTAGTCTGTCAAACTATATTAAATTTTCTTTTTCTTTTATCCTAATTTCATTTTTAGATATTTCAACTGTGGCAATTGTTTAGATTTAAATTAAAAATTAGATATCGATAATTTTATACTAATTCTAATAGATCACGTTCATTAGTAATGTTAGATCAGTAATTTTATATCAGTGACAATAATATCTGTGAACATAATAGGACTATAAGAAAAAGGAAATTTTTGGATAGAAGAATAAATTAAAAGTTGACTACGATACTATTAAAGAATCAGAAGAAAGAACGAAAAAAAGAAAATACATAGAAGCATCCGATATAGAATCAAAACAAAAAAAGAAAAAAAAATACCGAGAAAATAAAAAAGGGAAGATTAAGAATCTATTACAAAAAGATAATAAAATAAAAATACAGACAAGAAAATAGAATGAAAAACACACGAACACCGCCCGAGAAATAAAAGGGAAGATCTGAAAAGTATTAAATTGTTATACTATTAAATATAATAACAGTAGTATTTAATAAATTATATGTTAGGCATAGTATTGTTAGACATATTTATATCCCAAAAACATTAAATATAAATGGAAACATTAAGAATTTGTTAAATACTTACCTTGACATAAGTGAGAACGAATTCGAATGACAAAAGCCCCATGGTTCTGCACGTGTCATATATATTGATATGCTTATGATATGATAGGTATATGTTATGATATGTGAATTGTATGATAATACTTATGGTACGATGTGTTCAATGATTTGTTTGAGATAGGATACGAGAAGGATGCACTAAACGTAATGTAACGATAGGAGTAAGATATGTTCATGAAACGTTAAGGTTAGGTTAGGTATCAAAGTGGTATGGATATGAGATATTGATAAAACGATACGCTAAGGTTATGTATAGAAAAGACTATAGTTAAAGAATGATTAATATAACGATATGGTTAAGTTATGTATAGGAAACGATATGATCACAATTGATTGATATAAGAATATGGTTTGGTTATGGGTATAAATGGATAAGATTATGATAGATTGATAGAACAATAGTGTTAGGATACGTTCTTGTAACGATATGACTAAGGTATGTTTATGTAACGATATGACTGTGATATGTACAAGAACTTTAAGCCTATGATAATTTAGGGAACGATATGACCACAAAGTGTTTATGATATTATATGATTATGAACAGATATGGGAATGGTGAATACATGTATAAATATGTAGAAACATGGTATGAGGATGATATGATATAGGTTACAGTATAAAATATGTGATTGTTGATACGTTTATGATATGACATAGTGTGAACCGATATTCTAGGAATATGTTATGTGATTGTTATGAAATACGATGTGATATGATATGTGCATGTTGAAAATTGTTATGTTCGGGAGCATGGAATGTTATGGTCTGACATATTTATGTAATCTGAATGGTCTGATATGATTGACATGTAAAACGAAAAACTAACATGAAATACAACTCCAACATATGCATGAAAGATATGATAAATGATATGATAAACGACATGAGAAATAATATGAAAAACGATATTATATGTATGAAACTCAGTGGGGTTGTATTAAAAGATAATGAAAATGGAAAAATATTGGGACCTTATGCATTATGTGTGCTCATGCATTGGGGGATACCCCTATTCCTTGACGATGGTATGGGGGCATACACTATTGGGCAGGAGAACGATCACTATGTTTGACATAATGCTGCCATGACGGCTACTACTTCTAACGGGTGTCCGACATAGAGTGCTATCAGAGCATACTCGCCTAACAAGAAAAGGGGCCCAGCGATGTGCGAATTGACTAATGGGTCCACACTCACACGTGTTGGCCGTGTGTAGAGTATATGGTACACATCCAAGCTGTCCATTAGAAGAGCGTCGTAGGAAATGAGATTGTTATGGTAGGTTTTGTCATTGCATTCACATGTTCTTGCATTTAACCTCAAATAGTAGGGTCACTTACTGAGTATTTCTTAAAATACTCAAGCTACGTGTTACTTCTATTATAGGTTAAGGCATGAAATTTCTGTATGGTTGACGACGACATCGCAACTCGAGATCATGGCACATGTGTAGGGTAGTCTCATTTATTTTCTTAGACTTTAGCTAGAATATGATATTTTTAATTTAAATGTTTATTTATTTTATTTAGTCTTTTGTTGTGTCGTTTTTAAAATACATAAGTCAATGGCTGTGTCTTAAGATAAACGTGATGTTTTATGAAAATTAAATGAAGTATTTCCGCATTCAGTGGTCATGATATATATACAGTGGCGACCTTAAATTAGTAGAAAATTTCGGGTAGGCAAGCACCAGAATTCTCGTTCCAACACCTCAAAGAGTGCCTCCCCGATGCCCACGCTCCTCCAAACAACCTCTCATCCTCCCTACCATGCTCCGAACATCCTATAAGGAAGAAACATAAGGAAAAATGAGATAGAGAGGAGAGAGAAATCCGAGAATTCTTCGGTGACGATAATCCCTCAAATCTGACGTCGAAACAACCCGGCCACATCGCGAAAGGGATCACCAAGGATTGTATACACGTAGGAGGTGTTTACCATCTATAAGACAACATGGGAGGAGAAGAGGAAAGAGAAACAACTAAGAACCAAAGGAAAATGGTGAGAAACAATTTTAGAGGAGAGAGAAATGCAATCGAGAATCGCGAGGGAATCGGGTGGAGAAGACGAAGCCTGTGGACCTCGGGTCGGACCCGGATCTGGTACCCAGCGTGTAACCCATCAACCACCGCTCTACTTTCAGCCCAATGGCCCGCGGCTCGAACCGCTACTGTCGACGCTTGCAATAACGCATACCCTCCTGGCCCAAATTATTACGACCATGAGTCTAGATAATATAAGTTCAATTGAGTTAAGAAATATTATTTTACTAATGAAACGGGATGAATATTCTAATAGAAAATGAAAACAGGCAGAAATTTGGAGCAAATTCGAGGAATGGGAGCTAACGTACTCGAATTAAGGAGAATGTCAGCTAAGACCAACAAAGTAAGTGACCCTACCATCGTTTGGTTATAATTATGTGTTTTATGATGACACGTGCTCAAGGTTCCGCACATGTCATAGGCCGTATATGCAAACCGTTATGAAATGATATGTAGATGTGTATGCGATGGGATTGTTATGTTGTATTTGATATAATACTTTATGATATGATATTTTGGAGACATGCTTGGGATAAATTGTGTGACTGTTATGATATATAATATGATATGTGCACAATATAGATTGTTATGTCGGAAAGTATGAAAATGTTATGATATGATTGACATGCAAAACAACGAACTAGCATTAAATACAACCTTATGATAAATGATATGAGAAACATCATGAGAAATGATATGTTATGAACGGGACGCTAGCGGGGTTGTATTATATAATAATGAAAATAATAATAATAAAAAAAAACTTTGGGACCTCATGCATTATTGGGTGCTCATGCATAGGGAGATAATCATATTCCTTCACGATAGTACGGACACGTACGCTACTAGGAAAGAGAACGTTCATTATGTTTGTCATAATGCTGCCATGACGGTTGCTATTCCCCACGGGTGTCCAACATCAACAGCTACCAGAGAATGCTTGCCCGACCATAAAGGGGCCCAGGAAGTAGGCGAACCGACTGGTGGGTCAATTATTGTACGCGTGGACCGTGTGTAGGAAAATTAAGTACACATTCAATTTTCTTGTTAGGATAGCTGTTGTAGGAAAATAGACTTTTATAATAGATCCCATGCATGAAATTGTATGTGTCTTCATTTAACCCCGATAGAGGGTCGCTTATTGATTATTTCTTAAAATACTCAAGCCATGTGCTACTCTATTTTTTTCAGGTAAAAACAAAACTCTCATGTACGACTGACGGTGACATCGCAATTACGAGACTGTAGCACATGCTTAGGATGGTTTCATAATTTCAACTATGAGACTATAGCACATGCTTAAGATAATTTGAATTTAGTAGACTATAGGTCAGTATAGGTTAGTGCATTTCCCTTTAGTAGCATATAGGTTAGTGTAGAGCATTTCAGTTTATGTTATTTTTCTTATTTATATTGTTTTATTTCAAAAACCTTAGATGTGACGGGTAAGGACAAGATCAAGTTTTATTATAAAGTTTCATATGAGGTATTTCACATTAAATATTTATGATATATATATAGTAGCGACCTTAAGTTAAGTAAAAAAAATTGAGGGTTGGTAAATGAATTTTCTAGGAAGTCTTGAAATTTTAGAGTTCGAGGGAAATGCACTAACCTAAGACAGAGCGGCGATGTGGACCATAAAACAGAGTGGTGATATGGTGGCGATATGGTCAAAACTATGTTTTTGAAATCTTGGTGATATGGTCGAGGAGAGTGGCAATATGACATCGTGTTTTAGGGTAATATGGTAACAACGATGTTTAAGACAAATATGTCTTGATATGAAGTATAATTGTATGTGTTTGCATTGTCCGACCCAATCAAGTCTTGAAAAAAATTCATAGCATGCATGTAGTAGCGATCAAGTCACATTTTAAAAAGTCAGGTTGTTACAATAAGTATAATGACCCTAAATTTCTGATAACCTAAAGTCGCTATCATCGTCATAATATACTCTCTTATGTGAAAATAATCATTTAAAACATTATCGTAAAACATTGTCATGGACTTACATGTTTGAAAAGAGTATTTAAAACAACGTGATGAAATGTTAAATAAAACAAGGTAAATATTAAAATTCAAAAAACGCCTTATACTAACCTATGCCCTAAGATTGTAAATACAACTATCCTATGATGTGTCATGGTCTTTACTTGCGATGTCGTCGTCAGTCGTATAAGGTGCCTTGCCTCTACCTGAAAAATAGAAATAACACATAGCTTGAGTATTTTATGAAATGCTCAGTAAATTGGGGTTAGGGAATGCAAACACATGCAACTCATGATCGGAGACTTGTCGTTAAAACTATCATAGAGGTGGTCTCCAGTCCGGACAAAATTGGATGTGTAGTACTTCCCTACACAATACACACACATGGGAGTGTGAGTCCCCAGGTGGTTCGCACCTCTTGGATCCATCATAGTCGGGCTAGTTGTTCGTATCCGGACATCCGAAGGTCAGCAAACCCCTGAATATCATGCGAAGCATGATAGTCATCATCATTATCATAGTCTACCCATTCGTATTCATCATCATAAATGAAGAAGTAACCCGACGTATATGAACATACAACATGCATGAGGTCCCTATAGTTTTCATCTTTAAATCATTCTTATGGCACAACTCTAGACATCATTCACACATTACCCTAGGTAACATGCATGCATTGACCTTCATACGTTCATCATCATTAACATCAATTAGAGTTATCTTACGAAACTCATTATCATAATGCATCATGACATTTAATACATGCACATTTTCTCAATATGGAATATCATCCGATTAAACTATCTCATCATCATGTTATCATGCATCATCTTCGTCATGTCATCATCATATACATCATTATATAACATTATCACATCATTTCACATCATTACATCATCATATAACATAAAGCATAAATGACACATGTAAGGGTCATTGGACGTGTGTCATCATACATAAGATGAAGCGTGTTTTGATGCATGATTAATAGTGATATTAATGAAAGTATGAAAAAAAAAGAAGGTAGAATATAAAAAGGTTTTATTGATTTTCCTCTCTATGTTGGCATAAACACCTACTAAAGACATGATGCTTCTACAAAATACCCTCAAAACGTAGGTATAAATTCCTCCAAAGGTATTCACACAAAGTTATTCTATAATTAATATTCTTTATTTTTTTTCTTTAATTTTTTTTTTATTCTATACACTTATCCATGGTTGGAATTCTTTTAATTTAACTTTTAGAATGATTTTAATGTTATCCCTTTATATTACACTATTATATATATATATATATATATATATAGCGGAAGACTATCTTCAAAGACTAACGCAAATTCTTTCTACATGTTTTGCTAGTAAAACTTGAAAGTCACCCAACATAGAGTTGCTCTAAGCAAAACAAGTTTAATTTTGAAGTTTCTACCGAAAAAGGAAGGTGCAGTTTGTTGGTATAAGTAATAACTTTCAATTATTTTAAGCATTTCTTAACCGTCCGATTCTCCTGATCGCTCTCATTGAATGTGGTCTCGGTTCATTCGTCTACTCTTCTTTTACTCGGGTATTACATGTCCACCAACTTTCGCCTTAGTTCATCCATGAACATCTTAGTAGGAGAGATGTAGCCATGATATATTTGTAGCGCACCTGTCTAGGGTTTGGAATCTTATAAGGAAATGTCGAGACCATCAACTACTAAATTTGGAATCTTATAAGGAAATGTCGAGACCATCAACTACTAAATTTGGATTTCGAATGGACAATTATTGTCTTATTAATTAATCAACTACTAAATTTGGATTTGGAATGGACAATTATTGTCTTATTAATTAATTCAAATTTAGAATAGTAGATAGTAATTAAAATTGTGATATCTCACATTGATTGGGGAGGAGAACAAACCACCGGGTGTGGAAACTTTCCCCTAGCAGACTCACTTTAAAGCCTTGAGGGGAAGCTCGAAAGGGAAAGCCCAAAGAGGACAATATATGCTAGCGGTGGATCTGGGCTGTTACAAATGGTATCAGAGCCAGACACCAGACGATGTGCCAGCCTTCTCGCTGTTCCCCGAAGGGGGGTAGACACGAGGCGGTGTGCCAGTAAGGACGCTGGGCCCCAACGAGGGGTGGATTTGGGGGCAGTCCCACATCGATTAGAGGAAGGAAAGAGTGTCAGCGAGGACGCTGGCCCCAAAGGGGGGTGGATTGTGATGTCCCGCATTGATTGGGGAGGTGAACAAAACACCATTTATAAGGGTGTGGAAACCTTACCCTAGCAGACGCGTTTTAAAGCCTTGAGGGGAAGCCCGAAAGGGAAAGCTCAAAGAGGACAATATCTGCCAACGGTGGATAGGGGCTGTTACAAAAATATCTTTTATTTATTTATATTATGTATTATTAAAGTAAAAATCTTTTCAAAGATATTTTTTTAGTACAATACAAAAATGGTTATATCAATTTTATTTGGTTCATATATTCCTTGTGACATTTTCTTTGTTATGGGGTTTTTTTCTTTTCTTATTCTTTTCATGAGACAACATACTTATCTATAAGAACAAAATATAAAAATAAAACTAAACATTTTACGATTTTAACCAAAGCTATTTATACGAAATTGATTGATACAGAGGATGTAACGACCCTAGATTTCTCTTAACTTAAAGTCGATATCATCTTCATAATATAATCTCTTATACGGAATTAATCATTTAAAAATATCTTCATAAAATAATGTCATGGACTAATACGTTTAAAAAGGGTATTTAAGGTAACACAAACAAAATATTAAATAAAACAAATTAAATATTAAAAGTAATAACGCCCTGTACTAACCTTAACGTCTAAGAATTTAAATGCAAGTGAAATGGTTTACTTGTGATGTTATCGTCAGCCGTATAGGGGTGCCTTGCCTTTACTTAAAAAATAGAAGTAGTACACGACTTTAGTATTTTAAGAAGTACTCAGTAAAGTGACCCCACTGTTGGAGTTAAGATGCAAACATATGCAATCATGAATGAGACCTATCATTTAAAATCGTATTCTCTTAGGTGAGTATAGAGTGTTATTACTTTTAAAATTTATTTTATTTAATATTTCGGTTGTGTTACTTTAATGTAACGACCCTAAATTTCTACTTACTCAGAATCGCTACTAACGTCTTATGCTCGGCTAAAATGCGGAATATAACTCTTAAAAGAAAACATCATCTATAGTATAAATGTCGAAAACACTCAAAATATCTTTTATCTCTGGAAAACACAGCCATGGTCTTATATGTTTAATACGAAATACTGAAATTTAAAGAAAATGAAAACAAATACAAAATAATTTAAATCAATATGCGTTTACCCTACGTACGTGCTACAGTCTCTACTCGTGATGTCGTAGTCATTCGTACATGGGCGTGTTGCCTTTACCTAAAAAATGATGTGACACACGACCGAAATATTTCGAAAAATACTCAGTAAGTGACCTCAGTACAGGGGATATGTAAAATCCAATCACATGCAAATATGCTCTTAGGACCGCGGGGTGACTTACCCCCTTGAAATAGCAGTAAGTAGGATATATGACTACAAGTCTTGAGCTACTAGAATGAACATATAACTTTAAGAAACATTGAATAAGAAACTTCGATCACAGGCCACAAGTATGTTTCTTACTAAGTATTTTTGTTTTCTAGATGAACTGTAAATGATTCGTCGTGGGTGGGAGCGAGCAAGGCTGTCCGATTGTAGAATGAACTTTAGAAGTTATGTATTTTGGAATTCTTTATGTTTTAATGGTTTGTATTCTTAACTCCGACCAATTGGTCGTGTAATGTTCTTAAAATCGGAAGAATTTTACTGTCCTTTTTTACCATAGAAGTTATGTAGTAGCACATCAAAAAGTGAGTTATTATGTAACGGTCCAGATCCACCGCTAACAGATATTGTTCTCTTTGAGCTTTCCCTTTCGGGGTTCCCCTCAAGGCTTTAAAACGCGTCTGCAAGGGGAAGGTTTCAACACCCGATCCACCGCTAACAGATATTGTTCTCTTTGAGCTTTCCCTTTCGGGGTTCCCCTCAAGGCTTTAAAACGCGTCTGCAAGGGGAAGGTATCCACACCCTTATAAATGGTGATTTGTTCTCGTCCCCAATTAATGTGGGACATCACAATCCACCCCCCTTCGGGGCCTAGCGTCCTCGCTGGCACTCTTTCCTTCCTCCAATCGATGTGAGACCGCCTCCAAATCCACCCCCCTTTGGGGCCGGCGTCCTTACTGGCACACCGCCTCGTGTCTACCCCCCTTCGGGGAACAGCGAGAAGGCTGACACATCGTCCAGTGTCTGGCTCTGATACTATTTGTAACGGCCCAGATAATCCACCCCCTTCGGGGCCCAACGTCCTTACTCGCACTCTTTCCTTCCTCCAATCGATGTGGGACCGCCCCCAAATCCACCCCCCTTTGGGGCCCAGCGTCCTTACTGGCACACCGCCTCGTGTCTTACCCCCCTTCAGGGAACAACGACATGGCTGACACATCGTCCAGTACTATTTGTAACGGCCCAGATTCACCGCTAGCAGATATTGTCTTCTCTGGGCTTTTTCTTTCAGACTTCCCTCAAAGCTTTAAAATGCGTCTGCTACGGGAAGGTTTCCACACCCTTATAAATGGTGGTTTGTTCTCCTCCTCAACCAATATGGGACATCACAATACTGTGTCGTGACAAATTTGGTATCAGAGCAGTCAAGTTATAGGATAGAGAATCTCTTGAGGTAAATATTATTTAAAGGAGTTAAATTAGAATAAACAAAAAAAGTTAAAAATTTAAAACATGTTGAATGTTCAAACATGCTTAATTTATTAGAATCACGTTTCAATGTTTTAAACATCATTTCAAATCAACCCATCCATTCTTTATTAATTTATGAATATAAGAGTTAATATATTTTAAGTTATTCTTTAAAACAAGATAATTCAAGCACATCTAATAAATTAATTAATGGCATGGAATAATCACTGCATTAAATCTATATATTATATTAAGATTGGTATCTATTTTTCCACCAAACTTTATTTTCTATCTTATTTAGTTTGTTAATAATGGTTAATGACCAAACTTAAACTTTAGTTTAAAAAAATAAAAAGAAAAAAAGAAGGTATATTTCTTATTTTTATTACGACAAGAAAACAATATTTTACTACTGTTCGAGTCTACACGAAACACCTTTTATAAGGGTGTAGAAATCTTTTCCTAGTAGACGCGTTTTAAAGCTTTGAGGGGAAGCTCAAAGCGTGGGTCGTTACACATTATCTCACATGAAAGCGTATGCTCAAAGTGAACCAGATGAAATTATTTTGAAAATTTCTGACGTTATAGAGCTAGATGCATAGATATGACTTATTGTTGGAACTATTACAAAGGAAAATAGTGACTTTGTAAACCTACAAGTATGTGAACTTATTGTTGGAACGGTTTCGGGTTAGGTTGGATGAATTGTATGTTGTACGAATAACACGTACTATGTGATGTCCCACATTGGTTGGGGAGGAGAACAAACCTTCCCCTAGCATATGCGTTTTAAAGCCTTGAGTGGAAGCCCGAAAGGGAAAGCCCAAAGAGGACAATATCTGTTAGCGGTGGATCTGAGCCGTTACAAATGGTATTAGCGCCAGACACTGGACGCTGTGCCAGCCTTCTCGCTGTTCCCCCAAGGAGGGTGCTAGCGGTGGATCTGGGGCATTACGTACTATGTGTGGTTTAGCTACGTGTTATTACTTGTATAATGTGATGCTTATAAACTCCCTGTGATGTATGTACGTCGAGTATGTTTTGATACCATGTTCACGTTATGAACTATTAGACTTGATGTTTATCTATGATAAGAATGAAGATATGTCATACCCATTTTGTTTCATAGGTAGGTTATGTCATGAAAAACATGGTATGAAAAATTTTAATACTGCATGCATGTTGTGTTCGAGCACGGGATACTTCTCTAGTATATTTTATACGGACGCGTACACCATGATATAGTATGTGATCCTTTCCTTCCATTGGTTTTAAGCAATATGAGCATGCAGTAGGTCGTAGTAAGTTCGCGTATTGGGTTCGTGCGTGCGTGCATGAACCGTGTGTAGAGTGAAGTACTATGCATCCAACCATTCTTGAAAGAAATTTAGAGCCCGAAGAACAATCACGTAAAAGTAAGTTTCACCATGAACCATGTTACATGTAATTGCATTTCTCGACCCCAAAAGAACCAAATGATTTAACGGGAGCGTAGAAAAAGAGTGTAGAGGTATAACTTGTAATCCCTTCTAACTTTTGAACAGTTTGAAAAAGGATGAATGAGAATATTATTTCTAAGCTCAATTGTTTTCCATTGTATTGGAAAGGAATCTTAGCTTTAAAAAGAAAAAAAATAAATAAATAAATAATTTACTTGCAGCTGAATGCATTGAACACATAATATTAAAATTTTATATATAAACGAATAATATTTATTTTTTGTTCCAACCATTAATTTTAACATTATGATTGAGGTAATTAATGTAAGATCTCACATCGGTTGGAGAGGAGAACGAAATATTCTTTATAAGCGTGTGGAAACCACTCCCTATTAAACGAGTTTTAAAACTTTGAGGGGTAGCTCGAGAGAAAAAGTTCAAAGAGGACAATATCTGCTAGTGTTACGTTTGAGCAGTTACAAATGGTATCGGCGGTGTGCCAGCGAGGAGATTGAGCCTCAGAGGGAGGTGGACACGAGACGGTGTGCCAGTGAGGAGGTTAAGCCCCAAAGGAAACGAGTGCTAATGAAGACGCTAGGCTCCGAAAGGGGGTGGATTGGGGGATCCCACATCCTTTGGAGAAGGGAACGAGTGCCAACGACAATGCTGGACCTCAAAGGAAATGGATTGGAGGGTGTCACGTCTCTTGAAGAAGAGAATAAGTGCTAGTGTAATGCGTTTTAAAACATTGAAGGAAAGCCGAAGAGAAAACACAAACTGAACCATATGTGTTTTACAATTAACTTAATTGTTTGTTTGTTATTTTGTTTTTCTTTAGTTCAATTATAAAAATAATTTAACTACTTAAATTTTAGTTTAAATTTGAAGTTTTTTTTTAGTTTATTTAGTCAAATTTTAGGAACTTATATATAATTAGTATAAAAAAAAAAAAAAAAAAAAAAAAAAAAAAAAAAAAACCATGCACGAACAAAAAGAATCTAAACTAAAAGTGAGATGTCCATCACCCGGAAGATGGCCTAAATTTCTATCTACTTAAAGAGTTCTCCGTCTCATGCTCATCTCATAATTCAGAAATATAACTCTTAAATAAATATCATTTATAACATGAATTTTGAAAAGGTTCCGAACAACTCTAAACTTCTAGAAAACACTATCGGTCTTACATGTTTTAAACAAAAACGTTGGAATTCAAAAATTAAAAACAATCACAAAATAAAATAACTTAAGATGAAATGCAAAACAATGTTTTAGCCTATCGTATAGTAAGGCCACTTACTTGGTTGGCCTTAGTCGAAATACTTCCTAATTAAATAAACTTAAGCTCCTGTTCCTTGAGATTTGCTCCAAACGTTGCAAGGGTTTGTTTCCTTTCATACCGTTGACCACCTTCTATTAGTATTTTAGAATTAAATTAATAAACATGAAATACAACACCTAAACAAACGAAATGCCCCTGTGGCATAGCGCTTTCACTTCTCGAGCTAAGATTCTTATGGTATTTTCCTCGTAACTCAAATATTTGTTGAGTTGGAGGGGCTCGTAATTTGTTACGTGAATAGGGTTCGTCATGTATTTCCTCAGCATCGACACGTGAAATACATTGTTTACTCCTGATAAAGAGGGAGGTAGGGCT
This sequence comes from Cucurbita pepo subsp. pepo, assembly GCF_057944985.1. Taxonomy (NCBI): domain Eukaryota; kingdom Viridiplantae; phylum Streptophyta; class Magnoliopsida; order Cucurbitales; family Cucurbitaceae; genus Cucurbita; species Cucurbita pepo. Next base: position 208,653 of record NC_141815.1, on the reverse strand, counting down.
AACTTATATGCTACTAGACCGATCCGCTCGAGAATCTTGAATGGTCCGATAAATTGAGGATTTAACTTTCCCTTACGTTCGAACCTCAAGACACCTTTCATGGGTGCCCCTTTAGGAATACTAGGTGCACTATCTCGAACTTTAAGTTTCTACGCCTTACATCGATATAGTTTTTTTGTCTACTTGGTGACTCGAATCAGCTCGGGTCCTACTAGCTCTCTCTCACCTGCCTCGTCCCAACATGGCGAGGACCTACATTGTTTCCCATACAGGGCCGCGAACGGTGTCATTCTAATAGTTGCTTAGAAGCTATTGTTATACGAGAATTCCATCAAGTGGAGCTTGAAATCCCAACTTCCCTTAAAATCTAGTAGGTAAGTGCGTGACATGTCCTCTAGAATTTGGTTTAAGCACCCCATTTGTCCATCTGTTTGGGGTGAAAGACGGTACTAAAGTCTAGGCGAGTGCCCAACACTTCTTGAAGTCTGCGCCAAAAAGCTGACGTAAAGCGTGGGTCTCAGTCTGACACTATCGACATTGGGACTCCATGTAATCTTACTATCTCTTTCACATACAGTTGAGCCCAGTTGTCAACTTTATATGTTGCTTTCCCAATTAGGAATTGTGCCAACTTGGTCAACCTGTCGACAATTTACCAGATTCTTGTATAGCCTTTCAACATTCTGGGTATTTCTACTATGAAGTCCATTGCTATATTTCCTCACTTCCACTCTGATATACTTAGGAGCTATAACATCCCTGCTGTCTTTTATCTAGGAGATTTCACTTGTTGACAAACTAAGCATTTGCTCACAAACTCGGCCACGTCTCTCTTCATGCTCCACCACCAGAAGTGTTGTTTTAAATCTTAGTACATCTTAGTACCTCTTGGGTGCATGGCAAATAGCGAGTTGTGAGCTTCCGTCAATATCTCTTTCCTTAGCTTCTCTATTTCTAGGGCACATAGGCGTCCCTAATACAATAGTCAAGATCTAAGGACTTCGGAAATCCGTCTACTGAACTCTCGCCTAGTGTCCTTCGAAATTTTTGCATCCTCTGACGACTTCACTATATTTTTTTTTTTAAATTTGTTGATTGTTATCGACAATCCCGATTTAAACAGAGAATAAGAGAGTAGAGAGATTCTTCAAATAGGACTGAGAGGGAGTGAAGAGATTCCTCAAACATGATAGGACGTGATTATATTTTTCAGTCTCCACTTTTTTATATATAAAAATAAATAAATAAATAAATACAAAAATATCATTAATCATATTTTTTTCCTTATATTTTAGCTAAAAAATCTAAAATTTGTAAAATTGAAGTAAAAAAATAATTTATAAATATTAGTACTTATATATTACCATATCTAAAATTTTAAAAGCTATGATTGTAATATTTATTTAAATTAAAATATGTTGATTTAAAACTATGTTAAATTTAAATTTTTAAAAGTAAAACACTATATTATATTTTTGTTTTTTTTTAAATTATTTTAATAAAATAGAAATTATACCTTAGAAAATTTTTTACCCATATTTTTAAAAAATAATAATATGGGGAAAGATTGTTCAGGGAGAATCCGATACCCACACATTTCTCGTGGGAACCCGATCCCCATGTATTCTTCGTGGGTATTCTCTACCCTCAAACCCCGCGAAAAATAACATTAAAAAACGAGTTTACCGGACATATAAGAATCCAAACTAATTTCTTATGCACGTTTCGTTGAAAGTTTTGTTTAAGATATTAAAAATGAGATATCGGTATAACAAAATAAGAGTCTTTCGTGTTACACGATAACATTATCAAAATTTCACCTAACAATAAGTAACATTTTTGTTTGGTTCCACAATTAATTCTAAAAATTTTATTATGTTAATTTTTAAATAGTAGTTAATTTATTTTTATTAAATACTTTTAGTCCATTACATTTTAATTTAATTTTCATTGGTTAATAAATATGATACTGATTAATTAAAGTCTTTATAATAGCCTAGATCAAATATTGTTCTCTTTACGTTTTTTCTCAAGGCTTCACCCTCTTCGGGGCTCAGCGCCCAGCGTCTTCACTGGCACTCTTTCCTTCTTCCAATCGATGTGGGACCGCCACCAAATCCACCCCCCTTTGGGGCCCCACGTCTTTATTGGCACACCGCCTCGTGTCTACCCCCCTTCGGGAAACAACGAGAAGGCTAGCACATCGTCCGGTGTCCCTCACGGCTTTAAGGTTTTCACACTTTTATAAGGGTGTTTTATTCTCCTCCCCAACCAATGTGGGGCATCACAATTCACCCCTTCGGGGCTCAGCGCCCAGCGTTCTCGCTGGCACTCTTTCCTTCTTTCAATCGATGTAGGACCGCCACCAAATCCACCCCCCTTCGGGGCCCCGCGTCTTTATTGGCACACCGTCTCGTGTCTACCCCCCTTCGAGGAACAACGAGAAGGCTAACACATCGTCCAGTGTCCCTTACGGCTTTAAGGTTTTCACACTCTTATAAGGGTGTTTTATTCTCCTCCCCCAACCAATGTGGGACATCACAATCTACCTTCTTCGGGGCCCAGCGCCCAGCGTCCTTGCTGGCACTCTTTCCTTCTTCCAATAAATGTGGGACCGCCACCAAATCCACCTCCCTTCGGAGCCCGCGTCCTTACTGGCACACCGCCTCGTGTCTACCCCCCTTCAGGGAACAGCGAGAAGGCTAGCACATCGTCCGGTGTCTAACTCTGATACCATATATAACGACCGAGATCAACCGTCAGCAGATATTGTCCTCTTTGGGCTTTCCGTTCCGGGCTTCCCCTCAAAGCTTTAAAACACGTCTACTAGGGAAAGGTTTCCACCCTTATAAATGGTGTTTTATTCTCCTCCCCAACCAACGTGGACATCACAGTCTTTTTACTCTACCACTTTCTTTTCATTTCATAAGTCATTCAACACGTAACCGAGTCTTATTAATCAAAACTTAAATACTTCTAATTTCTAAATTCTCTTCGTACTTAGAAACATAAAAGAAACTCTCTTCCTTTACAAATTCATACAAATTCATAAATTTAAAGCGCATAAGGAATCAATAAACTAAGATATGTCCAAATTTACCTATATAGTTATAGGAGAATCTTTATATAGTAAGAAACACAATGTACTTCACAATACACGACATGACGTGATGAATATGACGTAATAAATGGATAGGGATAATAATGTTATGATTTTGTTAACTTCGAACACATACACTTTTGATATCGTAGTGATATCGTAGTAGTCGTAGTTTTAACAGTAATATTGTGGTGATAGTCAAAGTTTTGTAATTTTCAACTCCGGGATTCAAATTAATCCGAACCCGCTTTAATTTTGGTAGGGTTTTATATTTTTTTGAAATCAATATTCTTATGTGGAAAGAAACAGAATGAAAAGATGGAATAATTGGGAGTTTTTGAGTGTTGGAAAAGGGGAAAAACTAATGAGTTTGTGTGTGAAGTTGGGATTGGAAGAGATGAACAGTAAGTTTGAATTCCAAGTCTTTACAAAAGGATTCCTTTAGTCAATAACGTTATAGTCTATTATCTATTTGTTTATGTGTTTCTTACAACAAGGTTTGTTCGTTCACATTCTTGTTTCCCACTATAAAAGGAGGTGCCCTGGCCACCCTCCCCACACCAACACCAACACCAACGCATCTCTCGCTCCCTTTTGAGTCACTGACATGGGAGGGAACAGGCACAAGAAGGCTTCCTCTTCCTTCTCCTTCCTTGCCTTCTTCAAATCCAAAAGGAGTAGAAAAGGAGACGGGTACGACCATGGTAGCACTTGGGACGACCTCTCGTGCCCTAGCAAGGTGTGGCCGAGCGATGCAGACAAACACCATCATTGGGTTGCCGAGCCTGGCATCGATAGAAAAGCCGATGATTACATCAAAAGGATTCATCTTAGCCGTGTCTTGGAAACCAAAAACCAAACTGTCACCGTCGCACCTTCGGGAACCAGGACGGACGTGTAAATTATCATCATCGTCGTCATCATCTCTCTTTGTTTATTTTGTTGCATCCCCTCTCTCTCTCTCTCTCTCTCCCTGTTATAATTCGTTTGAAGTGTTGTGAGCTTATCAAATAATATATATGACGATAGCTTAAACATTTTATTGATATCTATTCAAGTCTCTGAGTACTCTCTCTAAGTTATTGAAGAACAAGAATAAACGAATCATTTTGAAGCTAAAAGCTCACTAAGTTAACCAATACTTAATTTAATTTGTTCCCCAACATGGATGTCCACCAACCGGCTTGTCTTTTGCTTCTTACAACGTACGTACATTTCGAAGTACACGTACAATCATTATCTTATCCAAATACTTCTCCATTACCAATCAAAGGGAGATTTTGATGATTGATGAAACATCTAATGGTTTCAAATTGAAAATTGTACCGTATGTCATATTTGGTTAATTAAGAGAAAGATCATGAGTATATTGTTAGATGATGAAAGTCCTACATCCGCTAATTTAGGGAATAGTCATGGGTTTATAATCAAATAATACACTCTCCAGTGGTGTGAGTTCTTTTGGAGAAGCCCAAAGGAAAGCCATGAGAACTTATGCTCAAAGTGGACAATATCGTACCGTTGTGGAGAGTTGTGTTCGTCTAACATAGTATCAGAGCCATGCCCTAAACTTAGTCGTGCCGATAGATTGGTAAATTCTCAAATGTCGAACAAAGGACTCTAAAAAGAAAAAGGAGTCAAGCTTCCTCGAAGGTATAGAAAGGAGTCGAGCCTCGATTAAGGGGAGTCGTACTTTGTTCGAGAGGCGGTGTTGGATGATGAAAGTCCCACAACGGCTAATTTAGGGAACGATCATGACATATATAAGTAAGATATACTATGTCTGTTGATATTAGGTCTTTTAGAAATATCTTCAAAAGGAGGAGCCATTGTTCCTATCACGATGAACAGACGAACGATGTTATGCTTGCCAGTTTGATTCTCTTTGTATTTGAATTGAAGGAATGTTAAAACATTTTTAAGTGCAATTTTTTTTTTCTTTCTTTTGAGAAAAGTAAAAAGGTAAGATGCTTTCCCCTTATATTTTAGTTCAAGTGTAGGTTTGGTTTGGTTTAAAACATAATTAGGCATTGCTTTACAGATTATATACATGATTTTGTTGTCGTGTAGTGGTTTTAGTTCATCATATTACAGCTTTCAAAGTGCAATATGAAGAAAATTCCAACCAAAACGAGTAAATAAGCAAAGGGTTTAGGGTTTAGGGTTTCAGGTTTCGGGTTCAGGGTCGGACCCTCTTCAAATTCTTCTTTACAGTCTCGAAAGTGAAGAATTTAGAAAGTGCATAACTAAAGGAAGGTCCTTTATGTGGGAAAACCCTAAAAAAAACAAAGAAAAACAAAAGCTTTGGTATTGCAAAAGAGGTAAATAATTGATGCACTTCTGTCCTGACATTATCGGTATGAACGATGGACCTCTACAATAATACAATAATTTCTAATTTGAGTGTAAGCTCCCATTATTTTGCTTTTAATTTCTCTAAAATGTCTCATTCTTAATTAGGGAACGTTTGAATTCCGACCATCTTCACCTCCATTGGGGTAAACCCAAAAAGGAAAAAGATAAAGAGTTTGAGGTCCTCCACTCCAAGTGGCTGTTTTTTGTCCCCAAAATGAAGGTGAGAGCAGCTGTGTTTTGTTCTTTTGCTTTTGCTTCAGCTGTACTTGAGAGAATCTTAGAACATAATTACATTTATTTAATTAAATGAGTGGTTTTATTTAAAACCCAAAAGGGATTAATAAAGGAGATTCTTTGTAAATATCTAAGCTTTTGGGCAGCTAATTCTTCCAAATTTTAAACTCGTGTGGTTCTTTGGACGCAGCATCGCCCTTTGATGGCCTCTCAAACGGCATCAGTGGTATCATTTGTTGTTAGCTTCCCTCGTGCTCAATATCAATGATTGAAACCAAGTGATTGATTTAGAAGAACTTGATATCAATGATTGAAACCAAGTGTTTGATTTAGAAGAGTTTGATATCAATCTAGGGCAGCATGGGTGGGGAGTGTGTAGGAGGATTCCATGCATGGAAAAGAGAATTGAAGTCCAAGTAATGGATTCCTTTATGTATGGATTGTTCATGCGTTTTTGACTAAATCTCCTCCATCAATTCATGGGCGTGGTTTGGATCCTACACGGTGCCCTATTCTTCAGCTCTCCAATGATTCAGGCACTGCTTTTTCATATTCATTCATTGTTGGGTACATAGGACAAGCTTTCCATCCACCAATTTCACAATTTGTAGGCTAACCCTGTTGAAAATTATTGGGAGTGAATCCCAGGTTCGTTGATTTAGTGGAAGATCATAGGTTTATAAGTGAGGAATACTATCTTCATTGGTACGAGACCTTTTGGGAAAGCCCAAACCAAAGTCATGAGAGCTTATTCTCAAAGTGGACAATATCATACCATTGTGGAGAGTTGTGATTCCTAACATGGTATCCGAGCCATGCCCTAAACTTAGTCATGTCAATAGAATCCTCAAATATCGAACAAAGAATTGCCTCGAAAGTATAGTCAAAAGTTACTAGAGTGTCGAACAAAGGGTGTACTTTGTTCGAGGGCTCATAGGAATTTTCCTAGGATGCATGTGATGGATGACAAACCATGCGAAAAGAACTCGTGTTGGTTTGTGTGTTATAGTCTTTCCTCTTAAGAAGCGAGAAGTAGGTAACATTACCATGCATGTAGGGATAAAGAGAAATACCGGGCCATCAGCTAGTGAGTCTAGATTATGAATCCTCGACCAGAGTCATTACAAAAATTCCTACAAAACTAGCTTTTTATTTGATACCTATCATTTGGGTAGAAATCTATTATATGTTAGAAAGAAAAAAAGATAGTGAGATAGTGATGTGAAATAAAATTTGATGTTCGTATACTGTTACATCATTTCACACCACCGTCACATATGTTCAATTTTCAAAATTTATCTAATATTTAAGCAAATTTCTATTATAATAGTAGTTTGGAAGGAAGGTTAAAAGATAATTTTGTAATTTTTAAAAGAATAATTTAAAAAAAAAAAAAAAACATAAAGTTTATAGGTTGTTTATTTATTTATTTGTAATTTAACTTAAAATGATACGCATAGATGCTTGGTAGGTGGGTCATTATTGTTAGATTCTAAACTAAAAACTGTCCAATATGGGTGACCCCAATGTTTTATGGCCCGACCAAAGAAACCTACGATGCGACACTATTTCAAACAAGAATCATTGAAGTCTCTAGAGTGTTGTAGAACAATTGGAGCCTTTTTATTTTCAATATATAATAAATAAAGTTTTAATTTCTCTACCAAATTTTAGTTTTAATCTATGTTTTTCAAATATCTCATGTAAAAAAAATTGTATGTTATGGTTTTATTTTATCATTATTTTCATTTTACTTCAAGAAAATGAAAGACTCTTCAAAATCAATACCACATGTTTTTTTTAACCATTTTTGTAACCCTAAAAAAAAAATTCGGGTGAAAATCAAAACAAGGGCAAATGAGTCATTTTGTCCCTCCAACCATTATAGGGGTCCAATGATGCCCAATCAGAATATCCACAAAACAAGAAAATAGTGAGAGAGAAAAGTTGAGAGGAGATAAAAGAAGCCACCGCGAAATCTCGTCGGATCGCCGCCGGAATCCACCTTCAGTCGAGACCTTAACATAAGAACTCCCTGCTTGGAAGGACAGATGGGCTCGCGAGGCCAATGCTCCATCAAGATCTGAGAGTTCGCGAGGTAGGTTCTTGATCAATCTTCTTCAGATCTAAGATCCTGTTTGACGATTCTAGATCTAATCTTACTGTATGTTCAACTAGGGAGGTTGTACTTCAAGATCTGTGAAGTAACTCGGTCGAAAAACGTGACTGGAGTTAGATCTGAGAGTGCTTCCAAGAACGATAATCAAGAGATGACCTACTTCCGATGTTCATAAATTGATTTGTATGGGAGTAATAAATTAAGAAAAAAAAAAAATACTTGAACGTAGTTTATTTAAAGATCTACAACTTTGCCGAATAAATCGTTTTGATTTGAACCCTAAATCGAAAGATACAAAAATAAGAAGTTCAAAGAAACTAACCCTAATCTACGATTTCATGTGATAGGAGGAGAGAGGAATTTTTCCGACAGCCACGTGTCAACCGGCGATTGGTGAAGCACGGCTTGGCAAGGCGAGGACACGACTCAAGCGTCGACTAGAGCTACGCGTTGGACGTCAGGTGGAGCAACGCAGACACGTGTCGTCTGCAAACCCACAACTGCGAACCGACCCAGAACCATCAGCACAAACCAACCCGTGATCCTACAGAGCGAACTGAGCCACCTACCCAAACAGCTACCAAACCAGACCGCTGACCCGCGACTGCACAGAATCAACCCGCGTGTGGTACTCGCGCGTGCCACCTGTAACTAGGACCTTCCCCCGGCGTGTGAGGGCCGGTGTAAGGACCATGTAAGGCCCATTTTGCTCCGTTCGACTTCTGCTTGCCCAATTTTCGTCCTTATTCTAATTCTAACCATGTTTTTATGTGATTAAAGACCTAATTGATTAAAATTAATATTTTTGGACACCCTACTTGCATAGAAACGCTAGCAAAAGGGCATGCATCAACCAAGTAAGTCACCACACGATATTTAGAAAGAAATACTTGTAGGAATTGCTTGGATTGCATGCATGCTCGTATATTTGCCTTAGGTGTAGCTTTCATACACCTTTCCTTGAATGAATTTAGGTAAGTTGATTAATATGAGTATGAACGTAATATGTGAAACATTATGCAAATTTTCTGGGTGTGCAATTCTGATTAAGCTTCTGCTCTATCTATATATATATATATATATATATATATATATATATATATATATATATATATATATATAATTCATGCTGAAAGGAGGATGGATATTTATGAACTCTACACTCCAGGAGCTTGATGGATGTTATCGCTCATTTGAGCATGTATGTTTATTTTTTCATGAATTATGTATGATGATGCTATATAACAGTTGCATACATACTCAATTAGCTTTCATGATCCAGTGTAATGATAGGTCTAGGGTTTTAGTGGTTAGAGTGACAAGTCACTCAGTTTTGACCTAATCTTTTCCCTAAAAGCCTAACAGACCACCAGAGCGTACGAACCACCTTAGGAGTATCCTTAGGCTGCTAGTGTATGAACGCTGTGTTGAGGATTGTTGGGATGGAGTTTCACATTGACTAATTTAGGGAATGATCATGGATTTATAAGCAAGGAATAGTATCTCCATTGGTATGAGGTCTTTTGGGGAAGCCCAAAGCAAAGCCATGAGAGCTTATGCTCGAAGTGGAAAATATCATACCATTGTGGAGATTCGTGATTCCTAACATGGTATTAGAGCTATGCCCTAAACTTAGTAATGTCAATAAAATCCTCAAATGTCAAACAAAGTATTGTGAGCCTCGAAGGTACAATCAAAAGTGACTAAAGTGTCGAACAAAGGGTTTACTTTGTTCGAAGACTCCAAAAAAGGAGTCGAACCTCGATTAAGGGGAGGTTGTTCGAGGGCTCCATAGGCCTCAGGGGAGACTCTATAGTGTACTTTGTTCGAGGGGAGGATTGTTGAGGATTGTTGGGATGGAGTTACACATTGGCTAATTGAGGGAATAATCATGGGTTTATAAGCAAGGAATAGTATCTCCCTTGGTATGAGGCCTTTTGGGGAAGCCCAAAGCAAAGCCATGATAATTTATGCTCAAAGTGAACAATATCATACCATTGTGGAGATTCGTGATTCCTAACACACTGCCATAGCTTCATGGAGGACTAGGGGTTCCTGATCCGAATCCACTGCTCCTAGCCATTTTGCATGGGAAACGTGAGCCCACCTCGTACAAATTATTTAGCTGGATAGGATAAGGGAAGGGTAGCCCCTTCTCGATGAGAGAGACAATCATAAGCCATGCTGAGGTAGCTCCTCGTAGGTCACCGATCATTCACAACTTGGCATAAGAATGTTAGGATCGCACAACTCGATCTAGATGAACACAAAAAACAAGATAGAGAAAAGTGCAAGGAGAACTCTGGCTAAAAGGATTTTTTTATTGATGACTTCACGTATGTACAGTAAGAGAGAATTACAGAGAATAGAAAGTACATTTCAAAGCTCTACCGGACGGGATATATATATAGTTCAGTTTACTCTATATAGCTTTACGAGATTTAACCACCTACTATTGTAACGCAAAAAAAAAAAAAAAAAAAAAAAAAAAAAAAAAAAAAAAAAAAAGGGCTAAGTCAACTGAGGGGCAAAAATGTCATTTTGCCCCTCCAACCCAAATAGGGGTCCAAGGAAAACCCAGCCAGATTGCCTGCAAAAGAAAGAAGAGGTTAGAGAGAGGTCAGTGAGGAGTCGGCCGAGAAGATTAACGGACCACCGCCGGAATCCATCTCCAGACGAGACTCGTACCAGGATTGAGAGGCTAGCAAGGCCGACGCTCCATCAAAACCTAAGAACATTTCGCGAGGTAAGGTTTCTGAACGATATTGCTCAGATCTGAGTTTTTCCCTACGTGAATCGACCCTAAAATGTTGAAATCTTCACCTAGGAACAACTCACGCACATTCTGTGAAGAAGTTTGGCCGAGACCTCAACCCAAAGGCGGAGATCCGAGGGTCATCCGAGAATGGTGAGCGAACTTCCGGCGTTCTTAAATCCTCCGATAGTCAAGAAAAAATTACAAAAAGAATACTAGGATGTAGCCTGTAACACAATCTAGAACGTTGCCGAAGGAATCATATGGATCCGATCTACGGATCGAAAGATATGAAAATCGGAAAACAAAAACCGACTGGGTTTCTATTTTCAGAGGACAGAGAAGAAGAAGAAGAAAAAAAAAAAACGGTCGGCGAGCGGTGGAGGGCGGCGATAGGTGCCGGACACGCGTCGACCACCGGCTGGAGCAACGTAGCTCCAGCGAGGCGTCGATACGTGTCGCCTGCAAGCCAGGCCGAACCGCAACGCGAGCCGAGCCGACCGGACCGGGCCGGGCCGGCCGACCCGCGACTGCGCGGAAGTGGGCGCGCGTGGCAGGCGCGCGTGCAGCCTGCGGCTGGCGCCTTCCCGCGCGCGTGGCCACGCACTCCCAGCGTGCTGCTGGGCGCGTGAGCGCGCGTGGAACGACCAATTTGGCCCGGTTGTTTTCTGTTTTCCCGATTTTTGTCCCGGTTCCAGTTCTAATACTGTTTTTACGTGAATATGGACTTAATTTAGAGAAATCAGTATTTTTGGACACCTCATGGGCAAAGAAACGCTAGCGAAAGGGCACGCGTCAACCAGGTAAGTCACTACCCGGTATTTAGGAAGAAATACTTGTAGGATTCGCTCGGGTTGCATGCATGCTAGTAGTTCTGCTTCAGATTAGCTCTTCATGTAAGTTACTAGTCAGATTAACTGTTGTGATTGAATTGGGTAAATTACATGAGTGTTGCTTGTATGCCTTAGGCTTCCGCCGTATGTATGCATGCGTTATTTTATGTGTAGAATTGTGTATGCCGGGTTTCGGGTGCTTGATGGACGAATTCGCCCCATTGGGCGCGAACTTCGTGCTCTGGGTGCTTGATGGAGGTCATCGCCCCGTTGAGCCGGTATGCCTAGTTTGCATGAATTACATATTATGATGTTAGAAGAAGATTGCATGCACCCTCTGTTAATTGCTAGAGCTCATTTCTTTGATAAGATTAGGGAATCTCTGTTAGGAGCGATATGCCGCTCTAGCCAAACTTAATTTTTCCCTAGAAACTTAGCGGTTTACCACGGTAAGAAGGTACCCCGGAGTGTTCATAGATTGCTAGCGTGTGAACGGTATCTATAGCTTCGTGGGAGAACCAGGGGGTCCCTGATCAGTCCTTACTGCTCTTAGCCATTTCGCATGGGAAATGTGTCCCCACGTCCTACAGCCCATTAGCTACATGGGAACGGGTTGGGTCGCGCTCCCCATAGGGGGACTAGATGGGCGTAGGGGTACTTAGCACACCCCTAGGCCAGGTACCATGTAGTCCCAGATAGCCATGTAGAGGTAGTGTCACAATCTGCAATATGATTGTGACCCGAGTAAGTCATCGAGGACGATGACTAAGTTAAGTGGGGGAGAATGTCACAACCTTACTATGAAGAGAGTAGGTTGTGACCCCCACGCCATGACAAGCAAAGGGGCGTCCCTCAAGAGACGCCCATCCGGCCATATGCGGGCCAACGTAGAAGAATGCCATGATGTGATCGAGGAGGACGATGCATCATCCAACACACCACCACGCAAAGTGGGTATTGAAGACATGTTGAGACACAAGCATAACAGAGACATCAGCATAGACATGAAGGACAAGATAGGCTTGTTGAAGGGCCGGGTAGGGCCCCGGGCCTTAACCTCAAAAGTCGAGGTTTCGGAAGGAATTTGGTCATGCGGTTCGGAAGTTAAGTCCGTCCATATGAAATATGAATGCTCGCCAAGTTTGGTGTCGATCGGACATTGGACGGACAATGCACGACACCGTATGACACCTCACGAAAATCATGTCTACTCCTGGTAGAATGAAAATGGCTCAAAATGTACTATAGGGGGTACCATGGTGTTAGCTCTCCACCACCCCTGGGCCCTGTGGCCTAAGTGAGCTACCCTGTGGCACATACGTGTGTCACAGTGTGGGCGAGCGTGCCGAGACGAGTGTCTCGGGCGACTTCCTTTGAAATGGGTTTTTGAAGAACAGTACCGGACGGCACGGGTGTGCCGGTATTGCGCCCTAGCCCGCGTGTTGGAGGTTGCTACATACACCCGCTATCCGGTACGGTATCCGTAAATGACTCGGCATGGGCACGGGAGGGCCTATGCCTCGATAGAACCCGGATGGATGGATGTTCGGGAAGCCCCAATGAGATGAACGACACGCGGGCCCATTCTCGATGGCACGACTGAACGAGTTATGATGGCCGACGACATCCCGAGACTCGGGATGGCGTCAAGACATATGGACCCCGTCGATGGGGATCGAGATGGCAAGATGAGATGCGACGTTGTATTGAGAGACCTTGGCCCGAGTAGAGGCAAGGTCGAGCCGAACGAGTTGGCCTAGCGTAGAGGCAAGTCGGATGTGTCGCAGACGATTGAACATACACGCACAGGCGGCGTGTGTGGTTGGACAAGCTTGGATTCCGCACAAGCGATGTTCGATTGGCGAAGACAAACCTCGCCTAAGGTCCGACGAAGCCACAAAGCCAGGGCGAAAAATATATATGGGGCTTAATCCCCCTTAAGGCTGGTCGTGAGCGTGTATAGATCACGACGCCGCACGGTCAAGAACATAGGACCGTGACAATTGGTATCAGAGCCACACTTTGTGCGTCTAGTCGGGCAAGACAGTCAAGAGAAATGAACCCAAGAGTTGATCGAAGACCTTGCAAGTGTGTCAAGAGTGCCGAAGTGGGCAGGACAGTTGCCGGTCAGAATTATAATCAGTTGGGGGTTGAAGCCAAGACTAACTGAAATTCATTAGTGTCGTGTGTCGACACCTCAATATGGGTAGATCTACCCGTCAAGCAAGACCAAGCTCACCTGACGAGAGCTTGCAGTTCCGAAGTGAGACAGGGCAGCTGAAATAGAAAGCACCATGACGGTGCTTTCTAAAGAACCATTCACATTAGAGGAATAGTGTCAGTGGTTGCAAGCAGAGAAGCCGAGAGTCAAGACAAGACAAGCGTCGGCCGAGTGCAAAAGCCGTATACAATGTAAGTCCTTATGGGGGGACGACCTTGCTGCAAAGAGGCAGCCGAGTTCGAGCGGGGGAGAGCAACATCAATAAGTCTCTCACCCCGTAAAGGTGTTCGGACATACGAGCACACGTGTATTCCTTGAGTCACCACCTTGCGCCTAGGGTGGATGACTCCACCAACAGATGTCAAGACCAGTATCCGCTCGAGAAGTGAGCAACAAGCTGGAATTCACGCACAACAATAGTCACACGATGTGACAAAATACAAAGAGTTGGCCGAAAGTTAGCGCCAACAACTGAAGAGACTGTCAAAGAGTTGACTTTGCTCAATAGGAGAAGTGGTCGCGACCAAAGAGTGTTGCGGTTGGGCTTGCGAGCCCCACCCTGAGGGGTGCACTAGTTCACAGGAGAAGTGGTCGCGATCAAAGAGTGTCGCGACTGGGCTTGCGAGCCCCACCCCGAGGGGTGCACTAGTTTATGTGATCCGAAGAGGATACACACACTGGGGCCAAGTTGGCCAAAATAGGGCAAGAGTGCCCTCTGAAGTCCATACTTGTCTGATGAGTGTCTGCAAAGAGAGTCAGCCTCACCCACAACTATGGCAAACGCTGAAGAGTCACGTCTACGTTGCGAGTCTCGGTGGCCGAGTCCAAGATGGGCGAACAACAGAAATAGGTCCGAATGGGGATAGCCGTAGATAAAGGAACAAGCCTAAGTGAGGACAAGTTCACCCAACAACTGACCAAGTCAAGAGTCAGAACGTGGTGCCACCTGACGAAAGAGAAGTCAGAAGCATCCACTCGAACTTGTCCCAAGTTGGCATAAGACGTCAGCAGGGAGAGCATTATGACAAAAGATCGTCAGGTGCTCAACGATAGAAGATTTTTCTGAAGCACAACCAAATCCAGCGAGTCAAGTCGCCAACAGACAAAGAGTCGGATCGTCATCGGGACGATGCCGAGATTGAGTGGGGGAGAATTTTGTAATAGGTGGGGCGAACGCGCCCGAGAAAGTCATCGAGGACGATGACTAGATTAAGCAGGGGAGAATGTCACAATCTGCAATATGATTGTGACCCGAGTAAGTCATCGAGGACGATGACTAAGTTAAGTGGGGGAGAATGTCACAACCTTACTATGAAGAGAGTAGGTTGTGACCCTCACGCCATGACAAGCAAAGGGGCGTCCCTCAAGAGACGCCCATCCGGCCATATGCGGGCCAACGTAGAAGAATGCCATGATGCGATCGAGGAGGACGATGCATCATCCAACACACCACCACGCAAAGTGGGTATTGAAGACATGTTGAGACACAAGCATAACAGAGACATCAGCATAGACATGAAGGACAAGATAGGCTTGTTTAAGGGCCGGGTAGGGCCCCGGGCCTTAACCTCAAAAGTCGAGGTTTCGGAAGGAATTTGGTCATGCGGTTCGGGAGTTAAGTCCGTCCATATGAAATATGAATGCTCGCCAAGTTTGGTGTCGATCGGACATTGGACGGACAATGCACGACACCGTATGACACCTCACGAAAATCATGTCTACTCCTGGTAGAATGAAAATGGCTCAAAATGTACTATAGGGGGTACCATGGTGTTAGCTCTCCACCACCCCTGGGCCCTGTGGCCTAAGTGAGCTACCCTGTGGCACATACGTGTGTCACAGTGTGGGCGAGCGTGCCGAGACGAGTGTCTCGGGCGACTTCCTTTGAAATGGGTTTTTGAAGGACAGTACCAGACGGCACGGGTGTGCCGGTATTGCGCCCTAGCCCGCGTGTTGGAGGTTGCTACATACACCCGCTATCCGGTACGGTATCCGTAAATGACTCGGCATGGGCACGGGAGGGCCTATGCCTCGATAGAACCCGGATGGATGGATGTTCGGGAAGCCCCAATGAGATGAACGACACGCGGGCCCATTCTCGATGGCACGACTGAACGAGTTATGATGGCCGACGACATCCCGAGACTCGGGATGGCGTCAAGACATATGGACCCCGTCGATGGGGATCGAGATGGCAAGATGAGATGCGACGTTGTATTGAGAGACCTTGGCCCGAGTAGAGGCAAGGTCGAGCCGAACGAGTTGGCCTAGCGTAGAGGCAAGTCGGATGTGTCGCAGACGATTGAACATACACGCACAGGCGGCGTGTGTGGTTGGACAAGCTTGGATTCCGCACAAGCGATGTTCGATTGGCGAAGACAAACCTCGCCTAAGGTCCGACGAAGCCACAAAGCCGGGGCGAAAAATATATATGGGGCTTAATCCCCCTTAAGGCTGGTCGTGAGCGTGTATAGATCACGACGCCGCACGGTCAAGAACATAGGACCGTGACAATTGGTATCAGAGCCACACTTTGTGCGTCTAGTCGGGCAAGACAGTCAAGAGAAATGAACCCAAGAGTTGATCGAAGACCTTGCAAGTGTGTCAAGAGTGCCGAAGTGGGCAGGACAGTTGCCGGTCAGAATTATAATCAGTTGGGGGTTGAAGCCAAGACTAACTGAAATTCATTAGTGTCGTGTGTCGACACCTCAATATGGGTAGATCTACCCGTCAAGCAAGACCAAGCTCACCTGACGAGAGCTTGCAGTTCCGAAGTGAGACAGGGCAGCTGAAATAGAAAGCACCATGACGGTGCTTTCTAAAGAACCATTCACATTAGAGGAATAGTGTCAGTGGTTGCAAGCAGAGAAGCCGAGAGTCAAGACAAGACAAGCGTCGGCCGAGTGCAAAAGCCGTATACAATGTAAGTCCTTATGGGGGGACGACCTTGCTGCAAAGAGGCAGCCGAGTTCGAGCGGGGGAGAGCAACATCAATAAGTCTCTCACCCCGTAAAGGTGTTCGGACATACGAGCACACGTGTATTCCTTGAGTCACCACCTTGCGCCTAGGGTGGATGACTCCACCAACAGATGTCAAGACCAGTATCCGCTCGAGAAGTGAGCAACAAGCTGGAAGTTCACGCACAACAATAGTCACACGATGTGACAAAATACAAAGAGTTGGCCGAAAGTTAGCGCCAACAACTGAAGAGACTGTCAAAGAGTTGACTTTGCTCAATAGGAGAAGTGGTCGCGACCAAAGAGTGTTGCGGTTGGGCTTGCGAGCCCCACCCTGAGGGGTGCACTAGTTCACAGGAGAAGTGGTCGCGATCAAAGAGTGTCGCGACTGGGCTTGCGAGCCCCACCCCGAGGGGTGCACTAGTTTATGTGATCCGAAGAGGATACACACACTGGGGCCAAGTTGGCCAAAATAGGGCAAGAGTGCCCTCTGAAGTCCATACTTGTCTGATGAGTGTCTGCAAAGAGAGTCAGCCTCACCCACAACTATGGCAAACGCTGAAGAGTCACGTCTACGTTGCGAGTCTCGGTGGCCGAGTCCAAGATGGGCGAACAACAGAAATAGGTCCGAATGGGGATAGCCGTAGATAAAGGAACAAGCCTAAGTGAGGACAAGTTCACCCAACAACTGACCAAGTCAAGAGTCAGAACGTGGTGCCACCTGACGAAAGAGAAGTCAGAAGCATCCACTCGAACTTGTCCCAAGTTGGCATAAGACGTCAGCAGGGAGAGCATTATGACAAAAGATCGTCAGGTGCTCAACGATAGAAGATTTTTCTGAAGCACAACCAAATCCAGCGAGTCAAGTCGCCAACAGACAAAGAGTCGGATCGTCATCGGGACGATGCCGAGATTGAGTGGGGGAGAATTTTGTAATAGGTGGGGCGAACGCGCCCGAGAAAGTCATCGAGGACGATGACTAGATTAAGCAGGGGAGAATGTCACAATCTGCAATATGATTGTGACCCGAGTAAGTCATCGAGGACGATGACTAAGTTAAGTGGGGGAGAATGTCACAACCTTACTATGAAGAGAGTAGGTTGTGACCCTCACGCCATGACAAGCAAAGGGGCGTCCCTCAAGAGACGCCCATCCGGCCATATGCGGGCCAACGTAGAAGAATGCCATGATGCGATCGAGGAGGACGATGCATCATCCAACACACCACCACGCAAAGTGGGTATTGAAGACATGTTGAGACACAAGCATAACAGAGACATCAGCATAGACATGAAGGACAAGATAGGCTTGTTGAAGGGCCGGGTAGGGCCCCGGGCCTTAACCTCAAAAGTCGAGGTTTCGGAAGGAATTTGGTCATGCGGTTCGGGAGTTAAGTCCGTCCATATGAAATATGAATGCTCGCCAAGTTTGGTGTCGATCGGACATTGGACGGACAATGCACGACACCGTATGACACCTCACGAAAATCATGTCTACTCCTGGTAGAATGAAAATGGCTCAAAATGTACTATAGGGGGTACCATGGTGTTAGCTCTCCACCACCCCTGGGCCCTGTGGCCTAAGTGAGCTACCCTGTGGCACATACGTGTGTCACAGTGTGGGCGAGCGTGCCGAGACGAGTGTCTCGGGCGACTTCCTTTGAAATGGGTTTTTGAAGGACAGTACCAGACGGCACGGGTGTGCCGGTATTGCGCCCTAGCCCGCGTGTTGGAGGTTGCTACATACACCCGCTATCCGGTACGGTATCCGTAAATGACTCGGCATGGGCACGGGAGGGCCTATGCCTCGATAGAACCCGGATGGATGGATGTTCGGGAAGCCCCAATGAGATGAACGACACGCGGGCCCATTCTCGATGGCACGACTGAACGAGTTATGATGGCCGACGACATCCCGAGACTCGGGATGGCGTCAAGACATATGGACCCCGTCGATGGGGATCGAGATGGCAAGATGAGATGCGACGTTGTATTGAGAGACCTTGGCCCGAGTAGAGGCAAGGTCGAGCCGAACGAGTTGGCCTAGCGTAGAGGCAAGTCGGATGTGTCGCAGACGATTGAACATACACGCACAGGCGGCGTGTGTGGTTGGACAAGCTTGGATTCCGCACAAGCGATGTTCGATTGGCGAAGACAAACCTCGCCTAAGGTCCGACGAAGCCACAAAGCCGGGGCGAAAAATATATATGGGGCTTAATCCCCCTTAAGTCTGGTCGTGAGCGTGTATAGATCACGACGCCGCACGGTCAAGAACATAGGACCGTGACAATTGGTATCAGAGCCACACTTTGTGCGTCTAGTCGGGCAAGACAGTCAAGAGAAATGAACCCAAGAGTTGATCGAAGACCTTGCAAGTGTGTCAAGAGTGCCGAAGTGGGCAGGACAGTTGCCGGTCAGAATTATAATCAGTTGGGGGTTGAAGCCAAGACTAACTGAAATTCATTAGTGTCGTGTGTCGACACCTCAATATGGGTAGATCTACCCGTCAAGCAAGACCAAGCTCACCTGACGAGAGCTTGCAGTTCCGAAGTGAGACAGGGCAGCTGAAATAGAAAGCACCATGACGGTGCTTTCTAAAGAACCATTCACATTAGAGGAATAGTGTCAGTGGTTGCAAGCAGAGAAGCCGAGAGTCAAGACAAGACAAGCGTCGGCCGAGTGCAAAAGCCGTATACAATGTAAGTCCTTATGGGGGGACGACCTTGCTGCAAAGAGGCAGCCGAGTTCGAGCGGGGGAGAGCAACATCAATAAGTCTCTCACCCCGTAAAGGTGTTCGGACATACGAGCACACGTGTATTCCTTGAGTCACCACCTTGCGCCTAGGGTGGATGACTCCACCAACAGATGTCAAGACCAGTATCCGCTCGAGAAGTGAGCAACAAGCTGGAAGTTCACGCACAACAATAGTCACACGATGTGACAAAATACAAAGAGTTGGCCGAAAGTTAGCGCCAACAACTGAAGAGACTGTCAAAGAGTTGACTTTGCTCAATAGGAGAAGTGGTCGCGACCAAAGAGTGTTGCGGTTGGGCTTGCGAGCCCCACCCTGAGGGGTGCACTAGTTCACAGGAGAAGTGGTTGCGATCAAAGAGTGTCGCGACTGGGCTTGCGAGCCCCACCCCGAGGGGTGCACTAGTTTATGTGATCCGAAGAGGATACACACACTGGGGCCAAGTTGGCCAAAATAGGGCAAGAGTGCCCTCTGAAGTCCATACTTGTCTGATGAGTGTCTGCAAAGAGAGTCAGCCTCACCCACAACTATGGCAAACGCTGAAGAGTCACGTCTACGTTGCGAGTCTCGGTGGCCGAGTCCAAGATGGGCGAACAACAGAAATAGGTCCGAATGGGGATAGCCGTAGATAAAGGAACAAGCCTAAGTGAGGACAAGTTCACCCAACAACTGACCAAGTCAAGAGTCAGAACGTGGTGCCACCTGACGAAAGAGAAGTCAGAAGCATCCACTCGAACTTGTCCCAAGTTGGCATAAGACGTCAGCAGGGAGAGCATTATGACAAAAGATCGTCAGGTGCTCAACGATAGAAGATTTTTCTGAAGCACAACCAAATCCAGCGAGTCAAGTCGCCAACAGACAAAGAGTCGGATCGTCATCGGGACGATGCCGAGATTGAGTGGGGGAGAATTTTGTAATAGGTGGGGCGAACGCGCCCGAGAAAGTCATCGAGGACGATGACTAGATTAAGCAGGGGAGAATGTCACAATCTGCAATATGATTGTGACCCGAGTAAGTCATCGAGGACGATGACTAAGTTAAGTGGGGGAGAATGTCACAACCTTACTATGAAGAGAGTAGGTTGTGACCCTCACGCCATGACAAGCAAAGGGGCGTCCCTCAAGAGACGCCCATCCGGCCATATGCGGGCCAACGTAGAAGAATGCCATGATGCGATCGAGGAGGACGATGCATCATCCAACACACCACCACGCAAAGTGGGTATTGAAGACATGTTGAGACACAAGCATAACAGAGACATCAGCATAGACATGAAGGACAAGATAGGCTTGTTGAAGGGCCGGGTAGGGCCCCGGGCCTTAACCTCAAAAGTCGAGGTTTCGGAAGGAATTTGGTCATGCGGTTCGGGAGTTAAGTCCGTCCATATGAAATATGAATGCTCGCCAAGTTTGGTGTCGATCGGACATTGGACGGACAATGCACGACACCGTATGACACCTCACGAAAATCATGTCTACTCCTGGTAGAATGAAAATGGCTCAAAATGTACTATAGGGGGTACCATGGTGTTAGCTCTCCACCACCCCTGGGCCCTGTGGCCTAAGTGAGCTACCCTGTGGCACATACGTGTGTCACAGTGTGGGCGAGCGTGCCGAGACGAGTGTCTCGGGCGACTTCCTTTGAAATGGGTTTTTGAAGGACAGTACCAGACGGCACGGGTGTGCCGGTATTGCGCCCTAGCCCGCGTGTTGGAGGTTGCTACATACACCCGCTATCCGGTACGGTATCCGTAAATGACTCGGCATGGGCACGGGAGGGCCTATGCCTCGATAGAACCCGGATGGATGGATGTTCGGGAAGCCCCAATGAGATGAACGACACGCGGGCCCATTCTCGATGGCACGACTGAACGAGTTATGATGGCCGACGACATCCCGAGACTCGGGATGGCGTCAAGACATATGGACCCCGTCGATGGGGATCGAGATGGCAAGATGAGATGCGACGTTGTATTGAGAGACCTTGGCCCGAGTAGAGGCAAGGTCGAGCCGAACGAGTTGGCCTAGCGTAGAGGCAAGTCGGATGTGTCGCAGACGATTGAACATACACGCACAGGCGGCGTGTGTGGTTGGACAAGCTTGGATTCCGCACAAGCGATGTTCGATTGGCGAAGACAAACCTCGCCTAAGGTCCGACGAAGCCACAAAGCCGGGGCGAAAAATATATATGGGGCTTAATCCCCCTTAAGGCTGGTCGTGAGCGTGTATAGATCACGACGCCGCACGGTCAAGAACATAGGACCGTGACAATTGGTATCAGAGCCACACTTTGTGCGTCTAGTCGGGCAAGACAGTCAAGAGAAATGAACCCAAGAGTTGATCGAAGACCTTGCAAGTGTGTCAAGAGTGCCGAAGTGGGCAGGACAGTTGCCGGTCAGAATTATAATCAGTTGGGGGTTGAAGCCAAGACTAACTGAAATTCATTAGTGTCGTGTGTCGACACCTCAATATGGGTAGATCTACCCGTCAAGCAAGACCAAGCTCACCTGACGAGAGCTTGCAGTTCCGAAGTGAGACAGGGCAGCTGAAATAGAAAGCACCATGACGGTGCTTTCTAAAGAACCATTCACATTAGAGGAATAGTGTCAGTGGTTGCAAGCAGAGAAGCCGAGAGTCAAGACAAGACAAGCGTCGGCCGAGTGCAAAAGCCGTATACAATGTAAGTCCTTATGGGGGGACGACCTTGCTGCAAAGAGGCAGCCGAGTTCGAGCGGGGGAGAGCAACATCAATAAGTCTCTCACCCCGTAAAGGTGTTCGGACATACGAGCACACGTGTATTCCTTGAGTCACCACCTTGCGCCTAGGGTGGATGACTCCACCAACAGATGTCAAGACCAGTATCCGCTCGAGAAGTGAGCAACAAGCTGGAAGTTCACGCACAACAATAGTCACACGATGTGACAAAATACAAAGAGTTGGCCGAAAGTTAGCGCCAACAACTGAAGAGACTGTCAAAGAGTTGACTTTGCTCAATAGGAGAAGTGGTCGCGACCAAAGAGTGTTGCGGTTGGGCTTGCGAGCCCCACCCTGAGGGGTGCACTAGTTCACAGGAGAAGTGGTTGCGATCAAAGAGTGTCGCGACTGGGCTTGCGAGCCCCACCCCGAGGGGTGCACTAGTTTATGTGATCCGAAGAGGATACACACACTGGGGCCAAGTTGGCCAAAATAGGGCAAGAGTGCCCTCTGAAGTCCATACTTGTCTGATGAGTGTCTGCAAAGAGAGTCAGCCTCACCCACAACTATGGCAAACGCTGAAGAGTCACGTCTACGTTGCGAGTCTCGGTGGCCGAGTCCAAGATGGGCGAACAACAGAAATAGGTCCGAATGGGGATAGCCGTAGATAAAGGAACAAGCCTAAGTGAGGACAAGTTCACCCAACAACTGACCAAGTCAAGAGTCAGAACGTGGTGCCACCTGACGAAAGAGAAGTCAGAAGCATCCACTCGAACTTGTCCCAAGTTGGCATAAGACGTCAGCAGGGAGAGCATTATGACAAAAGATCGTCAGGTGCTCAACGATAGAAGATTTTTCTGAAGCACAACCAAATCCAGCGAGTCAAGTCGCCAACAGACAAAGAGTCGGATCGTCATCGGGACGATGCCGAGATTGAGTGGGGGAGAATTTTGTAATAGGTGGGGCGAACGCGCCCGAGAAAGTCATCGAGGACGATGACTAGATTAAGCAGGGGAGAATGTCACAATCTGCAATATGATTGTGACCCGAGTAAGTCATCGAGGACGATGACTAAGTTAAGTGGGGGAGAATGTCACAACCTTACTATGAAGAGAGTAGGTTGTGACCCTCACGCCATGACAAGCAAAGGGGCGTCCCTCAAGAGACGCCCATCCGGCCATATGCGGGCCAACGTAGAAGAATGCCATGATGCGATCGAGGAGGACGATGCATCATCCAACACACCACCACGCAAAGTGGGTATTGAAGACATGTTGAGACACAAGCATAACAGAGACATCAGCATAGACATGAAGGACAAGATAGGCTTGTTGAAGGGCCGGGTAGGGCCCCGGGCCTTAACCTCAAAAGTCGAGGTTTCGGAAGGAATTTGGTCATGCGGTTCGGGAGTTAAGTCCGTCCATATGAAATATGAATGCTCGCCAAGTTTGGTGTCGATCGGACATTGGACGGACAATGCACGACACCGTATGACACCTCACGAAAATCATGTCTACTCCTGGTAGAATGAAAATGGCTCAAAATGTACTATAGGGGGTACCATGGTGTTAGCTCTCCACCACCCCTGGGCCCTGTGGCCTAAGTGAGCTACCCTGTGGCACATACGTGTGTCACAGTGTGGGCGAGCGTGCCGAGACGAGTGTCTCGGGCGACTTCCTTTGAAATGGGTTTTTGAAGGACAGTACCAGACGGCACGGGTGTGCCGGTATTGCGCCCTAGCCCGCGTGTTGGAGGTTGCTACATACACCCGCTATCCGGTACGGTATCCGTAAATGACTCGGCATGGGCACGGGAGGGCCTATGCCTCGATAGAACCCGGATGGATGGATGTTCGGGAAGCCCCAATGAGATGAACGACACGCGGGCCCATTCTCGATGGCACGACTGAACGAGTTATGATGGCCGACGACATCCCGAGACTCGGGATGGCGTCAAGACATATGGACCCCGTCGATGGGGATCGAGATGGCAAGATGAGATGCGACGTTGTATTGAGAGACCTTGGCCCGAGTAGAGGCAAGGTCGAGCCGAACGAGTTGGCCTAGCGTAGAGGCAAGTCGGATGTGTCGCAGACGATTGAACATACACGCACAGGCGGCGTGTGTGGTTGGACAAGCTTGGATTCCGCACAAGCGATGTTCGATTGGCGAAGACAAACCTCGCCTAAGGTCCGACGAAGCCACAAAGCCGGGGCGAAAAATATATATGGGGCTTAATCCCCCTTAAGTCTGGTCGTGAGCGTGTATAGATCACGACGCCGCACGGTCAAGAACATAGGACCGTGACAATTGGTATCAGAGCCACACTTTGTGCGTCTAGTCGGGCAAGACAGTCAAGAGAAATGAACCCAAGAGTTGATCGAAGACCTTGCAAGTGTGTCAAGAGTGCCGAAGTGGGCAGGACAGTTGCCGGTCAGAATTATAATCAGTTGGGGGTTGAAGCCAAGACTAACTGAAATTCATTAGTGTCGTGTGTCGACACCTCAATATGGGTAGATCTACCCGTCAAGCAAGACCAAGCTCACCTGACGAGAGCTTGCAGTTCCGAAGTGAGACAGGGCAGCTGAAATAGAAAGCACCATGACGGTGCTTTCTAAAGAACCATTCACATTAGAGGAATAGTGTCAGTGGTTGCAAGCAGAGAAGCCGAGAGTCAAGACAAGACAAGCGTCGGCCGAGTGCAAAAGCCGTATACAATGTAAGTCCTTATGGGGGGACGACCTTGCTGCAAAGAGGCAGCCGAGTTCGAGCGGGGGAGAGCAACATCAATAAGTCTCTCACCCCGTAAAGGTGTTCGGACATACGAGCACACGTGTATTCCTTGAGTCACCACCTTGCGCCTAGGGTGGATGACTCCACCAACAGATGTCAAGACCAGTATCCGCTCGAGAAGTGAGCAACAAGCTGGAAGTTCACGCACAACAATAGTCACACGATGTGACAAAATACAAAGAGTTGGCCGAAAGTTAGCGCCAACAACTGAAGAGACTGTCAAAGAGTTGACTTTGCTCAATAGGAGAAGTGGTCGCGACCAAAGAGTGTTGCGGTTGGGCTTGCGAGCCCCACCCTGAGGGGTGCACTAGTTCACAGGAGAAGTGGTTGCGATCAAAGAGTGTCGCGACTGGGCTTGCGAGCCCCACCCCGAGGGGTGCACTAGTTTATGTGATCCGAAGAGGATACACACACTGGGGCCAAGTTGGCCAAAATAGGGCAAGAGTGCCCTCTGAAGTCCATACTTGTCTGATGAGTGTCTGCAAAGAGAGTCAGCCTCACCCACAACTATGGCAAACGCTGAAGAGTCACGTCTACGTTGCGAGTCTCGGTGGCCGAGTCCAAGATGGGCGAACAACAGAAATAGGTCCGAATGGGGATAGCCGTAGATAAAGGAACAAGCCTAAGTGAGGACAAGTTCACCCAACAACTGACCAAGTCAAGAGTCAGAACGTGGTGCCACCTGACGAAAGAGAAGTCAGAAGCATCCACTCGAACTTGTCCCAAGTTGGCATAAGACGTCAGCAGGGAGAGCATTATGACAAAAGATCGTCAGGTGCTCAACGATAGAAGATTTTTCTGAAGCACAACCAAATCCAGCGAGTCAAGTCGCCAACAGACAAAGAGTCGGATCGTCATCGGGACGATGCCGAGATTGAGTGGGGGAGAATTTTGTAATAGGTGGGGCGAACGCGCCCGAGAAAGTCATCGAGGACGATGACTAGATTAAGCAGGGGAGAATGTCACAATCTGCAATATGATTGTGACCCGAGTAAGTCATCGAGGACGATGACTAAGTTAAGTGGGGGAGAATGTCACAACCTTACTATGAAGAGAGTAGGTTGTGACCCTCACGCCATGACAAGCAAAGGGGCGTCCCTCAAGAGACGCCCATCCGGCCATATGCGGGCCAACGTAGAAGAATGCCATGATGCGATCGAGGAGGACGATGCATCATCCAACACACCACCACGCAAAGTGGGTATTGAAGACATGTTGAGACACAAGCATAACAGAGACATCAGCATAGACATGAAGGACAAGATAGGCTTGTTGAAGGGCCGGGTAGGGCCCCGGGCCTTAACCTCAAAAGTCGAGGTTCCGGAAGGAATTTGGTCATGCGGTTCGGGAGTTAAGTCCGTCCATATGAAATATGAATGCTCGCCAAGTTTGGTGTCGATCGGACATTGGACGGACAATGCACGACACCGTATGACACCTCACGAAAATCATGTCTACTCCTGGTAGAATGAAAATGGCTCAAAATGTACTATAGGGGGTACCATGGTGTTAGCTCTCCACCACCCCTGGGCCCTGTGGCCTAAGTGAGCTACCCTGTGGCACATACGTGTGTCACAGTGTGGGCGAGCGTGCCGAGACGAGTGTCTCGGGCGACTTCCTTTGAAATGGGTTTTTGAAGGACAGTACCAGACGGCACGGGTGTGCCGGTATTGCGCCCTAGCCCGCGTGTTGGAGGTTGCTACATACACCCGCTATCCGGTACGGTATCCGTAAATGACTCGGCATGGGCACGGGAGGGCCTATGCCTCGATAGAACCCGGATGGATGGATGTTCGGGAAGCCCCAATGAGATGAACGACACGCGGGCCCATTCTCGATGGCACGACTGAACGAGTTATGATGGCCGACGACATCCCGAGACTCGGGATGGCGTCAAGACATATGGACCCCGTCGATGGGGATCGAGATGGCAAGATGAGATGCGACGTTGTATTGAGAGACCTTGGCCCGAGTAGAGGCAAGGTCGAGCCGAACGAGTTGGCCTAGCGTAGAGGCAAGTCGGATGTGTCGCAGACGATTGAACATACACGCACAGGCGGCGTGTGTGGTTGGACAAGCTTGGATTCCGCACAAGCGATGTTCGATTGGCGAAGAAAAACCTCGCCTAAGGTCCGACGAAGCCACAAAGCCGGGGCGAAAAATATATATGGGGCTTAATCCCCCTTAAGGCTGGTCGTGAGCGTGTATAGATCACGACGCCGCACGGTCAAGAACATAGGACCGTGACAGGTAGCACCTCATAGAGAGATACCGACCATATTAGCTTGGCATAAAGAACCTCTAGGCGTTTAATGAGAGACCGAAATAGGAAACCGTGGCAACCTGTTAAATTAAGATGCGAAGAGAGCCTACAAGTAGGTGGCTTACTGAGTATAATTTTTATACTCATCCTTGCTATGTTTTCCTTTTTTTTCAGGAGCGCGAGGCGTCGGTCAAGAGTGGGCGTGATCTGAAGGGAATTGTCACAGAGAAATGGGTTGTCCCGAGGCGTCAATCCAGTCTTAGTCTTTATTTTTGTATTCGTATTCTTTTGAAATTTATTTTCCAAACGGTCTTGTGTTCTGTGTTTATCGTTCGAAAAACTTTATTGGAATTTGATGATTTTCGTTACTTCATATTTAAATCTCTTGTGCATTTATGTCATGTCGTTAGTCACTGTCCGTAGTAAAATATTGGGCTGTGACAATATAGCTATTTACTATATATAGCTTTACCCGATTTAATCATATATAGCTATTTACCATATATAGCTTTACCGGATATAGCTTTACCAAATATAGCTTTACCGTATATAATCGTTGACCAAACTATAAATAAGCAGCAGGCTTCATAACCTAACAAAGGAAACTCTTAAGGTTTAAATGAAAGGACGGTGAACCAAAGAAGCCTCAAGGGGATAAGACTAAAACCAGACGTCCTAGAGCCAATTAGAAGCCCGTGGCAATCAGTTAAGATACGATGAGAGCCTACAAGTAGGTGGCTTACTAAGTATAAATTTTATACTCATCCTTGCTATATCTTTCTTTTTCAGGTTCATGAGGCATCGGATCAAGAGAGGGCGTGTTGAGAGGTAGATTGTCACAGAGGAATGCATGTCCCGGGGCGCCAGTCTAGTCCTTCTTTTTTGTACACATTATGTTTCATATTTTCGTTGTCAAAACTAGTTATTGTTTCTTTGTATCGAAACTTTTCTTTCCTTATGAAACAAATGATTTTTGAAATGATGTCTTCTTTTGAGTTTTCATGCATACACACTATACGTCAATATCGTTTTGAGTCATGACTCGTAGTAAAATATTGGGTCATGATTGATTGGTATCAAAGCACCAAGATATATGTCCTGTAGATATTTAAGTTAAAGAATCGTATCCTTTGTGACCACGCCCATCAATCACGTGCCACTCATGACCAGATAATCTCACATATTTGAATTGTGAAGTTAAGAGCTAAGTTGATGTTTAAAGAATATAGATGACTTTCTGTTGTGTTGTAATTGCACATTTCCTGGAGGATGTGCTATGAACAAAATGTAACCGTATTTTTTCTGTTATAGTAGATAATGATACCAAAGAGACGCGGATCCTATGTCGGGCCTAGACCTAGAAGGGAAAGAAGAAGAGTCGCCTAGGACACCGTTGTTTCATCACCTAAGGTGGAACAACCTGAACCTCAAGAGGAAGTTAGATATGTGTCCCCAAGCAAGTGAGAAAATTGTACCACGGGCACTAAGAACTGGAATGGGCTAAAAGGGAGTGGTGAATCAAGACAAATCTGACGCAGACGGCAGTCCCACCAGTGTCAGTCATAAATCACAGAGGTCCCGCCCAACCAACCAACAACCACGCTCACACTGGATGTGCTACCAACATTCATGTTAACCTCAATGGAAAATCAGGTTCTGATGACCCAAATGATGCGGACAGTGGTGGCTAATCAGACATCAGTGCAAGGGACCAGAGACTCAAGGACTATGAATGTGGAATCCCATTACCTGAAAGCTTTCCAAAGATATAAACTATCTTCCTTTGACGGTGGCAAGGTAGATCCTATAGTAGCAGATGTTAGATAAAAAGCTATAGTTTTCTTTATTTAGGTTATTTACATGTTTCCTTCAACTTAGTTGTTTTTTTAGGCTAACTAAATTAACATATAATTACATGTATAATGGAAGAGCCTATTTTTAGCTGGCGGTTTGGGCAACTTTAGGCGCAAGATTTGTTAGCCACTCCAGCCAATTTTAGAATGTAATCTGTTTTAAATAGCCAAATTAAATTAGAAACATTTGCATGGTGTTTTTTAGCAACAATTCCCAAAGCTTCTATACTCTTCCTTTATTTTTCTTCAGCTTTTCTATTTTTCTTCTCCCAACAATTTCTTTGGCAATTTTTCTTCGTTAAGAATTTCCTCACCAGGCGAATTGTTCAGTCAAAGATAACAGCAAAGACCTGGCTAGAGGCTATTGAAAAAACCTTTCATTATATGAACTATCCGCTGGAGTATCAAGTTCATTGTGGGGCATATATATTAGAAAGAAGAGGCACATTTATGGTAGAAAGACGCTCAGAGGATTATTGCACCACATGGACAGACTATTACCTAGTGTCAATTCAAAGAAGCCTACCTTCGCAAATATTATCCAGTCACTGCTAGAATGAAAATGCAGGAAGCGTTCCTTGAACTCAAACAGGGAGACAAGTTAGTGGAGGAGTATAATCTAGAGTTTAACAGGCTGGCAATATTTTAGCATTGAGGAGTTAAAGGTCGAGTGATTCATTGTTGGTCTAAGGGAGGATCTAAAGGGGCATGTGGTAGCCAAGGCATCCTCTGATTATGCAGAAGCCCTTTGAGTGGTGATCCACATCGACATACCCGACATCGACAAGTTACAGTCAGGATTAGCCCAGACACCCCACGCCGCAATTCAATGGAAGAGAATAGACATGAACCACCCTAGAACTGGCAGACCGCCCTATGGCGGCACTAGTGTAACGATCGATCTTCGAAAACCTTTCAACACTTCTTGTTGTTTGAAAAGGGGACTAAAAGTTAAAGTTGTCTTATATACATTTAAAAATATCAAAATTACTACAAAACACATAACGAGAACCCGCAGAGTCACATCAAAAGGAAACGGTTGCAAAATATCGCGTGTTTTTTCCAAAAACATCAAAATCATAACCAAAACGACATGGGAGAAGAGGACTCAATCTAAGGGCCCCGAAAAACACCAAAATCATAACCAAAACGACATGGGAGAAGAGGACTCAATCTAAGGGCCCCTTCTACAGCTGCACACCTCCACACGTTCCCGCCACCGATCCAGATCTACTTTTCACCTGAAAAATATAAATAACAAAAAATGAGTATATACAAATACTCAGTAAGTAACCTGCTCGTAAGCTCTTGTCAAACTTAGCCCTATTCACGAGATCTTAAGCTTTGTACTCGAATAGTCACTAGTCGGAGACCTAGTGGTGCCTGGCAACGTCTAATTGTTCCTAAGATCAGTAACTACCTGCCACTATGCCTCGCTAGGCCGGGTCAGTAACTACTTGTCTTACGCCCTTGTAGGCTCAGACCAGTAAAACTACCTGTCTTAGGAACAATAACTACCTGTCACTATGCCGCTCGGCTGGATCAGTAAAAAGGTCATGATTCGTCTCACTATTCACCTCTAACGGGTTACCATAGTAATATACTATGATTACCCTCAACCCCTTGTGGGTGACTACTAAAACGGTACACTGTCGTCTACAACTTATGATAACTAGCAAATAATAAATGGTCCAACTCACAAAGGGCAACAATGGCTACCCAAGCTCTGCACCCAATGCCTAACAAAGAGTCACGGCAACAACACGTCACCATGCTAAATCACATAATAACCATCTAGTTCAACATAAAACATACCATTCCATACGCCTATAAGAAATGTCACATTCATGTCAATGAAACTATATAACCATAACGACAATCAAAATATAACCAAACACATTATTGAAGTACCACCTCCATGAACTAAATTTCATCCCTAAATATGGTACTAAATTATTTGCCCACAAACCCAAACCGATGCCTACAAGCAATTACATAGAATCTTGCTCCAAATGGTTACTTACATGATCGTAGACTTCCCAAAACTTTATGAGTCTTCAAGTGTCCACTTGACTAAGCTAATTGAGAATTTTCCTATAAATAAGGCATTATGGAATGTGTTAGTCAAGTACCTAAATCTGAATAAAGACGAATCAAACGGTGTGAAATGAAAAAGAAAATTTTGGGTTTCGGTTCTGTACACGTGAGTCGGGTCGGGTGGGTAGGTAGAGAATACCTAGGGGCGCGAGACAACTCTCTCTAAGGAACTCGGCACAGGCTACGCCCCACGATTTTTTCGCTCTTCTTCCCACCTTCTTCTTGATCTTTCTTTCCTCTCAGCACCCCATGTCTTCTTCTTCATGAGGACTCATCAACTTCTCTTGACCATAACCTAGGTACACCGACCCAGTGAAATGTATTAGGGTTTTCAGGAAAGGAGCAATGAAAATCACACCACTAGGGCTTACCGTCGGCGTTCTCCCTTCCTAAATGGTTCGGTCCCAACGTTGCCGATGAGCGCTTCAAGTTTCGTCGTTCGTCTCCTCCGCTCCACCCTCTCCTCTATTTTTCTTCTTCTTCTTGTTTTTCCTTTCTTTTTTTTTTTTTTTTTTTTTTTCCTATCATCGTTTCCTTTCTTCTTTTTTGCTTTTATTTCTTCTTTTTTTTTTTAACCCTAAAAGAGTAGTACAACTGGCCTTTCTCTCTCCTCAATTAATGCCAGTCTCTTACAATCTTCCCCCTTGACAACTTTTTCCAAAGTTCTAATCCCAGAACACCACGAGATACTTGGCCTCCATCTCAGCTCTCTAACTCCCAGGTTGCTTCCTCAACAGGATGGTTGTTCCATACCACCTTGACAAGCGATATCTCCTTGTTTCCAAGCTTCTGTATTTTCGTGGCTACAATCCTGATGGGCACCTCCTCGTAACTTAAGTCCTCCCTCAAAGGAAGATTTGCATACTCAATCACATGAGAAGGATCTAGGGTGCACTTATACAACATAGACATGTGGAACACGTTGTGAACAACAGCTACAGCAAGAGGCAAGGCTAGTCGGTACGCCACAGAATCAACTCTCTCCAAGATGTCGAAAGGACCGATAAATCTTGGGATCATCTTGACCTTCTTTCCGAATCTCATTACCCCTCTCATGGGTGCCAATTTTTGGAAGACGTGATCACCAACGGCAAACTCTAGAGCCTTGCAACGCGTGTCTGCATAACTCTTTTGTCGGCTCTGTGCAGTCTGAATTCGTACTCTGATCTTTTGCTAAAACGCCCCGTTGGGTTTAATTATATATATATATATATGTGTGTGTGTGTGTGTGTGTGTGTGTGTGTTAAAATAAAAACAACAAAATAAAGAAGAAAAAAAACTAACCATGAAGAGATATGTCATTTTTAAAAGGTTAGTAGTCAGATTTACCTTTTTTATTTTTCTTTCTTTCTAGATATTAGCAATTATTTAGATCTGAGTTAGAAATTTAGAAATTATCTACTAAAGATATTAGCAATTATTTAGATCTGAGTTAGAAATTTAGAAATTATCTACTAAGGATATTAGCAATTATTTAGATCTGAGTTAGAAATTTAGAAATTATCTGTAAATTATCTATCCTAGCTAGGGTCCATGAAAATTGATCCGAGAAAAAAAGGAATAGATAAGTAAGGAGGAGAGGAAGATAAGGGAAGAAGAGAGAAAGATTGGAAAACAGATCAAATAAAAATAAAAAATACCAAATTTGGAAACATAATCAAAAGAGATTTTCACTGAGAGGAAGATTAGATTTGGAAATAGTAAAGGTAAAGAAAATCTGGTGAGTAGAATTAAACCCGTTAGAATAAACTGCTTAAAAGAATGAAACTAATTAAAAGAATTAAATTTAAATTGCTTAAAATAATTAGATATGGAAGTAGAATTGAAAGGCTAAACAGAATTAGAGTTAGAAGAAAGAAGAAAAAAAAAACAAAAGAGAGAGGATTTTAGGAAAGAAAGAAAGTTAGAAGAGTTTGAAGATGGCAAGTACGGTTCATATGACAATGCCAAAATTGAAAGGCTAACCAGAATTAAAGTTAAAAGAAAGAAGAAAAAAAAAATGAAAGAGAGAGGATTTTAGGAAAGAAAAGAAAGTTAAAAATGTTTGAAAATGGCAAGTACGATAAATAGAATTAAAATATGACATAGAAGAGAAATAAGTGAGAGGAGAAGATATGAGAAATTGTTATATTTGTTAAAATATGACATAGAAGAGAAATAAGTGAGAGGGGAAGATATGAGAAATTGTTATATTTGTATGTGTTAGTGAAAGAGGGATTGATTGAATAATTGATGAGAAGATTAAATTATGAAGAGCAAGAATGCTCTATATATACACAGATAATACAAAAAGATATTTAGAAAATCTACCTAAAAATCTGCATAAAATCGAGTAACAAACCAGTAAACAAATCTAATCAAATCAAAACAAAACAAAAGTAAATCTAACTCCTAACGGAGATTTAATTAGATACTAACTGACAGCAATCTAAACAAATACGTGATCTTTAACACTCCTCCTTGTTTAGATGCTGTGAACTCCAAGCTTTTTTTTGAACACCCATCTTGCTCCAATTATCTTTCTATTTAGAGGTCGATCAACCAACTCCCAGATTTTGTTTTTCTCGATCACTGAAAGCTTCTCCTCGGACAGGTGCATCATCAACCAAAGCATCTTGTCGTTCATATTCAAACTCTTCTAACATGCTATCAAAGATTAAATTGTTTGGTGCATTAGAAATCTAATTCACCTTCGTCCGTTCTTCCCAATTCCATTGCTCATTTCCAGCAAAATGAACATCTTGGCTCACAATAACACAACTAATGTGTGGTTGAAAAACTCTGTAAGCTTTGGATATAGTGCTATACCCAACAAAGATGTCAACTTCTGACTTTTTGTCAAACTTATCACGCTTGACCTCTGGAATGTAAATGAAGCAAAGAAACCCAAATAGTCTAAGGAACTTTAAAGAAGGTTTGTAACCATACCAAACTTCAAATGGTGTCAGGTCCTTCACAACTTTTGTTGAAATTCGATTTTGCAAGCACATAATAATGTTTGCTGCTTTTCCCCAAAAACGTTTTTAAAGATCCTTCTCATGAAGCATGCATCTCGTCATCTCCATTATAATTCTATTCCTCCTAACGCCATTCTGTTGAGGAGTGTATGGTGTTGTCAATTGATGTTCAATTCCAACCTCTTCACAAAACCTGTTAAAAGTTTCTGAAGTGTACTCCTTGCCATTATCTGATCTTATAGTCTGAATTAAGCATGCACTTTCATTCTTAACTTTGGCTTTGAATTTCCAAAATACACCCGCAACTTCTGACTTTTGCTTCAGCAAAAATATCCAACACATTCTTGTTAGATCATTAATAAAAGCAATGTAATAAAGATTATCATTTAATGATGGTGTTCGTGAGGACCACAAAGATTAGTATGAACCAGTTGCAGTTTTTTCGAGGCTCTCCATGCCTGTTTAGGAAAGGGTTGCCTATGTTGCTTCCCAAAAATACAAGTACGGCAAGGAGGCATGTCCTCATCAGTGTTAGTGAGTTCTTCTACTAGTTTCTTTGATTGCATCTGAAGCAAACCTTGATGATGAAAGTGTCTAAGTCTTTTGTGCCAAATCTCAATGGTACTAACTCTGGATATAAAGGCCGTCGGATTTAGAGCAAAGCTTTTTCCTTCCATTTTGACATTGAACAAGTCTTTGCCACTAGCATCTTTGATCAAGCACTGCTTATTCTCAAACAACACTTTATAGCCTTCATCAAGTAACTGACCAACGCTTAACAGATTTTGATCAATTTTAGGTACAAATAAAACATCTGGAATAAATTTTGTACATTCATAGCTTGTTATAGATACTGTGCCTTTTCCCTTGACTTCCAAGTGTTCACCATTGCCAATCCTCACTCTTTTGACTTTAGTGTCTCTTAATTCCTCAAAAAAACTCCTTGTCATATGTCATGTGATTTGTGCATCCACTGTCAATCAACCAGCTCTCGCTTGATTCTTTGCTTGAGGAAGAAGTGACCATACACAATTGATCTTCTTCTTCTTCTTCTTGATCAACTACATGTGCATCTACTTCTTTCACCAGATCTTTGGCTTTGCAGATCACAGCTTCATGTCCAAGTTGATTGCATTTGGAGCAGAAGGCGTCAGGTCTTCTCCAACACTTGTATGGTGGATGACCTTTCTTCTCACAATGGCGGCAAGATGGATAGGATTTTTTGAAACCTCCTCCTTTTGTCTTTTGATAATTGGCAGATGAATCTCCATACGTCAATTGATTTTTGAAATTTTTGTTGTTTTTATACCTGCTGCTGTCTTAATGCTTAACACGTAAAGCACCTTCAATCACCCCTTCTTGCCTCATAGACCTCCTTTGCTCTTGTGCTTGTAAAGCATTCAAGAGCTCTGTAAGAGAAATCTTTGACAAGTCTTTGGTGTTCTCCAGAGTAGCAATGGTGGCTTCAAACTTCTCTGGAACAGTGACTAGCAGTTTTTAACGATCCTGGAATCATTTAATACAGAACCAAGCAATCTCACCTTGTTGGCGATGCTGAGAAGTTTGTCAAAGTACTCTTTTACCGACTCTGACTCCTTCATCTTCTGCAACTCGAAATCCCTGATCAAATTCAGGGCTTTCATTCCACGAATCCTCTAATCTCCTTCATATTCGGCCTTGAGATAATCCCAGATTTCCTTTGCTGTTTTGAGGGACATTATTCGCATGAATATCATTTGAGATACAGCGGCAAATAGGCAAGCTTTCGCCTTTGATTTCCTTGTCTTCTTTTCCTTCTATAATTTGATTTGTGCTACAGTAGGATTTGCTGGAAGCGGAGGAACCTCGTAATCCTCTTCTATTGCTTCCCAAAGATCCAAGGCCTCCAAATAAGTCTCCATACGAACTGCCCACATTTGATAATTGTCTCCATCGAAAACTGGTGGTGCAACAGCGGAAAAACTGGATTCTCCTCCCATTTTGATCTCACCGATCCCTTAAGAAGATAGCTCTGATACCAATTGTTAGTGAAAGAGGGATTGATTGAATAATTGATGAGAAGATTAAATTATGAAGAGCAAGAATGCTCTATATATACACAAATAATACAAAAAGATATTTAGAAAATCTACCTAAAAATCTGCAGAAAATCGAGTAACAAACCAGTAAACAAATCTAATAAAATCAAAACAAAAGTAAATCTAACTCCTAACGGAGATTTAATTAGATACTAACTGACAGCAATCTAAACAAATACGTGATCTTTAACAGTATCTATAGGATATAACATTAAATGTTGAACTATCCAAGCCACTTGAAATATTAATAATATTGACATATTATTAATTTAAGTTTTAAGTTTTATTATCCTATATAATGAAAACATGGAATTCGATTTTTATTGAGACCATTTAGAGCAGTTTTTCACACGGTTAGTTGGATTATTAATTAAAATGTGAAATACTAACAAAATGTGACGAATGATGCGATATGAAGCAAACCTTGGAAATATTTGATGTAGTTCTCGAGGAACGGGAGCTTACGTAAATAAATTAGAGAATTCTTCGGCTAAGGCCAACTAGGTAAGTGGCCTTACTATAGGATAGGCTAAAAATTGTATGAGTTACGATGTTGTATGAACTATGTCGTACGATGCGGTATATGAGTTATGATGATGTATGAGTTATGATGATGTGTGGGTTATGATACCTGATGATGTACTCAGTATATATATATATTTTGATGAATGTCGTACTTGATATGTTTGATGCACTTTGTGGCAATATGATGAGTATGATGATTGCGTAACGTTTACCTTAATATGATGATGTTTTCCATATTGAGCATGTTATATGATGATGAGTGCCATATTGCATCATGTCGTTAGATCGACATAGGACACAACCCTAAGAGCGTGAAAATGATATTAATATAAATATCCACGAGTATGTGTTACCTAGAGTAACAAAGAGATGAGACTAGAGGGTTGTGTCAGAAGAGACATTATGATGGATTTAGAGGGACCTCATGCATATTGTATGTTCATAAGCATAGGGCTACTTCCCCTAGAGATGATGAGTGTGGACGCGCACCGTATGATGAACGCGTATGCGCACAGGTGCGAAAGCACACAGATGAGGGTGTTCATGAGGTGCATGACACTATGGGGTTCCGCTGACCTCCGGACGTCGCTACAGATTAGCTTGACCAGAGGGTCTGGGGGGTGTGCGAGCGCCCTGGGGATTCACACTCGCACGTGTGATTCGTGTGTAGGGAAGTACTACACATCCAATTTGTCCGAGACTGGAGGCCACCCCTAAGATGATTAGAGATAGGTCCCTAAATCATGATTGCATGTGTTTGCAGTTGCATGGCCCCCTATAGTGGGGCCACTTACTGAGTATTCTTTGAAATACTCAGGCCGTGTGCCACATCATTTTTCACGTAAAGGCAAGGCGCACTTGTACGGAGGACGGCGGCATCGCGAGCAGAGACTGTGGCACGTGCATAGGGTAGATTCATATTTAAATTTTCTAGTCTTAAGTTAGAATAGGTTGTTTTGCATTTCATTGTTTTAAATTAATTTGTATTTGTTTTTGTTTTCTCTAAATGTCAGTATTTCATATTTAAACACGTAAGACCATGGCTGTGTTTTCCAGAGAAGAAGTTGTTTTAAACGTTTTTTTGAAGTTTACGTTATCAATTATGTTCATGTAAGAGTTATATTTCCGCATTATAGATGAGCATGAGACGTTAGTAGCGACTCTGAGTATGTGAAAATTTAGGGTCGTTACATTTGCACTGCTGCATTCATTTGTTGGACTAATTATGGTCCTAATAGTTGTCTCCTTCCCACTTCTTCCCAAAAAATTGACCTTCACCCGTACAGGGCCTCAAAAGGTGCCATCTGTATGATCGTTTGGTAACTATTATTATATGCAAATTCTGTTGAGGATTATTGGGAGTGAGTCCCACATTGGTTAATTTAGGGAATGATCATGGGTTTATAAGTGGGGAATACTATCTCCTTTGGTATGAGGCCTTTTGGGGAAGCCCAAAGCACAGCCATGAGAGCTTATGCTCAAAGTGGACAATATCATACCATTGTGAAGAGTCGTGATTCTTAACATGGTATCAGAGTCATGGACAATATCATACCATTGTGAAGAGTCGTGATTCTTAACATGGTATCAGAGTCATGGACAATATCATACCATTGTGAAGAGTCGTGATTCTTAACATGGTATCAGAGTCATGCCCTAAACTTAGCCATGTCAATAGAATCCTCAAATGTCGAACAAAGAATTGTGGGCCTCGAAGGTGTAGTCAAAAGTGACTAAAGTGTCGAACAAAGGGTGTACTTTGTTCGAGGACTCCAGAGAAAGGCCCAAAGGGGGGTGGTGACTAAAGTGTCGAACAAAGGGTGTACTTTATTCGAGGACTCCAGAGAAAGGCCCAAAGGGGGGTGGATTTAGGGGCGGTCCCACATCGAATGAAGGAAGGAAAGAGAAAGCCCAAAGAGGGACAATATCTGCTAACGGTGGGCCTGGGTCGTTACACGAATGAAGGAAGGAAAGAGAAAGCCCAAAGAGGGACAATATCTGCTAACGGTGGGCCTGGGTCGTTACAAATTCTATAAGGTTCAGGTATTCGTCCCAACCACAGGCGAAGTCTATTACGCATGCTCGCAACATGTCTTCTAGAACCTGGTTCAGCCTCTCGGTTTGGCCGTCAATCTAGGGGTGTACTGAATCTGAGTTGGATCCCCATTGCTTTTTGCAAACTTTTCCAAAAGTGGGAGGTAAAACGTGAATCTCTATCTGACACAATGGAGACCAGAATTCCATGCAATCTGACAATTTGTTCCAAATATAACTTCACTCATTCATCCCCTGTGTAAGTAGCCTTACCTGAGAGAAAGTGGGTGGATTTTGTCAGTCTATCAATAATCACCCAAATAACCGTGTATCCCTTCGAGGTCTTGGGTAATCCGGTTACGAAGTCCATGGCTATATCCTCCCACTTCCACTGTGGGATGTCTGTCTAGGGGCCTTCACCTGTTGACAAGTGAGACACCTACTAACTTTGAAAGCAACATCCCGTTTCATCCCTAGCCACCAATAACACTTCTTCAGGTCACGATACATCTTGGTACTACCAAGGTGTACTGAATACAGAGATTCATGTGCTTCAGCCAGGAGGTCTTCTTTGATTTGTCCATCTGCGGGAACACATAGTTGCCCCTGCCATAGTCATCCTCCCTTGGAAGACATGGTAAATCCTTCCTCCCTCTCTGCCTCATCTTGTTGGCAAACCAAGTACAAGTGAGGGTCATTGCTCTGAGCATTTATGATTCATTGCATCAGATCTGGCTGGACCCTAAGTTGACTCAATCTTCCCATTGCACCTCTTGCCATTACTTCTATTCCAGCTTTCGCCATATCCTCCTACAACATATACTCCCTTGTAATTAACTCCAAAGAGTGAGCAGTCTTCCTACTCAGAGTGTCAGCTATGACGTTAGCTTTACTTGGGTGATACATTATTTCAAGGTTATAGTCCTTGACTAACTCCAACCAGCGTCTTTGTCTCAGTCGAGTTCCTTTTGAGTGAATAAGTATTTCAGGCTCTTGTGATCGATGAAAATTTGTATACCCTCACCGTACAGGTAGTGTCGCCATATCTTCTAAGCAAATACTACAGCAGCTAACTCCAGGTCATGCGTCGGGTAGTTTCTCTCGTAATCCTTTAACTGTCGCGAAGCATAGGCTATGACTTTGCCATTCTGCATCAGGACACAACCTAGACCTTTCCTGACGAATCGCTATAGACCACAAAATTGTCTGAGCTATCTGGTACTGCAAGTACCAGCGCTGTAACCAGTCGGTGCTTAAGTTCCTTGAAACTTTTCTCACATGCACTATCCCACGAGAACATCTTTCTTTTCCTCCTTAGTTGTGTGAGACTGACAGCTATTTTGGAGAAATCCTAAATAAATCTTCTATAGACCTCCACATGAATGCCCCTAAGAACTTAGTTGACCTCCACGGTATATTAACATGATTTAAGTAGCCTACAGGATCACGAAACTAGTTGAGCTACTATTGAGTGTAGAATTGGGTCAGGGCCAATGCCCTAATCCCGTTAAACGAATTCTAGTGAAGAATTAGGGACTACATGGGTAGTTAGCTCAAGACATAGACCCCTATTGAGCGTAGAAACATGCGAACCTATAAACAAGCCCTGGTTAGAGTAGGGACTACGCGGGTAGGTGGAGAGCCCTCATTAAGTGTAGGAATAGGTGAACCTGTAAACCAATCCTTGTTGGACTAGGGATTACATGGGTAGGTGTCAAGATGAGAGCCCCCTATTGAGTGTAGAAACGAGTCAAGGTCGACGTTGTGACTTCGTAAGCCGGTCTTAGAAGAGATCAGGGATTACGCGAGTAGGTGGTTTGGCATGAACAGCTTCTATTGATTGTAGAAATAGTCGAGGCAAATGGCAAGATGCCATAAATTAGTCCCAATGAGGGACTAAGGACTACAAGGGTAGATGAATAATGATGAATCATGTGAAACATGGTTTTGGACAAAAGGAAAGTCGTAAGAACCTACTAGAAGAAGGAAGCGATGAAAGCCTACAAGTAGGTTGCTTACTGAGTCATCCCTTTTTCCTTTCTTCTTCATGTACTAGTCGAGGTTGGGAGGTGCTCAGGAGCTGCTCTATCACAAAGAGGTGTCGACCTAGGGCGTCAATCAATTGTATTCTTTTTGTATCCCATGCCTTTTTTCCGTTTGTAAATAACTTTGATAGTGGTGTTGTATGACTTTTAAAATCATGCAAAATTTTACTATAATTTCCACGTTTCCAATGTTTACTTTATTTTGATTTTGTTTTTTTATTTTTTTTCGTCTTTTTTTCGTGGTCCAATTTCTCGAAATCTTGAAAGTTGGGCTATGACAGAAACCATATGACTATAATATGTTATGATACGATGTGTCTGATGATATATGTTATGATACGTGCATGGTATGACATGATATGCTTATGATATGTTTATGATATGATATATGTTATGATATGATGTGTCTGATGATATAATCAAGGTATGATACGTGAAAATAAGATATATGTTATGAAATGATATGATTATGATACGTTATGCAAATTTTATGACGTGTGTTATGATATGCTATGTGAATGATATGATATAAGTGTTATGATACAATGTATTTGACGATATATTTAAGATCTGAAATGTGAACGATATGATATGTTATGATATGATACGTTTGATGATACGACACATACGAAGATATGTTTTATGACATGATATGTGCATGGTATGACTTGATATGCTTATGATATGACACATATGAAATGTTAAGATATATGTTATGAATGGCATGTAATAAGACATTTTTTTGCATGAGGTAAAACCCCAATACACCCATGGAAGATATGATAAAAATGTTATGATAAGAAGGAAGACGTCAACGGGGTTGTAGTACATAGAACTTTGGCTAAGGCCAACCAAGTAAGTGGCCTTACTATCGGCTCGGTCGAAAACCTTGTCTTGTGTATGACGAAACGTGTCCAATGTTGCACGAGTCATTTATGCTTTATGTATTATGATGATGATGATGTGAAGTAGTACAATATGATGTTATATGATGATATGATGTTGTTATATGGTGACGTTATATGATGTTATGATCATGCTATATGATGACGATGGTATGATGATGATGATGATGATATGATGACATGATGACATGATGACATGACGATATAACGATATAAGGATATGATGATGATATAACATGATGACATGATGACATGATGACAATGATATATGATAACATCATGATGTAAGATGCATAATGATATGACTTAATATGATGATATTCCATTTTAAGATGAGGTGCATGTACTACATGCCAGGATGTATTATGATGAAAATTTTCGAAGACACAACCCTAATGATGTTAATGGTGATGAATATATGAAGACCAATACATGCATATTACCTAGACTAATATGTGAATGATGTATAGGGTTGTGTCATAAGAACGATTTAAGATAAAAACTATAGAGACCTCATGCATATTATATGTTCATTTACGTCGGATTACTTCCCTATTTATGATGATGAATACGAACATGTATACTATGATGATGATGATCATCATCATCATCATGTCTTGCATGATATTTGAGGGTTTGCTGACCTCCAAACGTCTGGCTACAGACAACTAACCCGACTATGATGGGTCCAGGGGTGCGAACCGCCTGGTGGACTCACGCTCGCACGTGTGGGTCGCATGTAGGGAAGTACTACACATCTAATTTTTTACGGACTAGAGATACCTCTATAATGATTTTAACGATAGGTCCCTAATCATTTAGTGGGGTCACTTACTGAGTATTTCATAAAATACTCAATTCATGTGTCACTCCTATTTTTCTCGTAAAGGCAAGGCACCCATGTAAGGCTGACGACGACATCGAAAATAAAGACCATGATACATGCATAGAATATTTGTATTTAAATTTTTAGATAATAGGTTGGTAGAGGGCATTTTTCAATTTTAATATTACTTCATCTTATTTAATAATTCGTTATATTGTTTTAAAAACATTTTGAAATATGTAAGTTCATGGAATGTTTTACGATGATGTTTAAATGCTTATTTCCGCATAAAAGATGATGTTATGAAGATGGTAGCGGCTTTAGGCTAGTAGAAATCTAAGGTCGTTACACTTTAGGTCATAAATCCTAACATATAAATGCTCAAC
Organism: Cucurbita pepo subsp. pepo; assembly: GCF_057944985.1. Classification (NCBI taxonomy): domain Eukaryota; kingdom Viridiplantae; phylum Streptophyta; class Magnoliopsida; order Cucurbitales; family Cucurbitaceae; genus Cucurbita; species Cucurbita pepo. Next base: position 165,871 of record NC_141815.1, on the reverse strand, counting down.
AAATAAATCAATATCTAATCGAGTGTTGATATCTATTAGAGATGAAAAAGAAGATGGCAAGAATGGTTATGCATACTAAAAAATTTTGAACTTAAATAAGAGATATTGACAAACGCTCATAACTTCTCATTTTGATACATCCCAATAGCTAAGTAATTATGGTAGTGAGGTATAAAGAGAGATGTGTTATAATTTGCTAACTTGTCAAAGCACAAAGAAAAAAGAAAGCATACTTGTTACAACCTTTAAATGTACTAGAATGGAAGTGATAGGACGTAGCTACGAACTTTATCGTGCAACAACTAAAGACTACATAATGATATAGGCATAATTGACATACTTACCAAATCAGCACACTTCATACTAGAGAAATCTCCATATTCAGTAGACATTTGAGGACATTTATATACGAAAGAGATATTAGATTTTACAGAGTATCATTGTCTATCATGTGCGGGTGTTCAAGACAACTTTTCATCCATAAGGAGACAATTAGACCGAATGCCTAAATCAAACTTTAGAGGACATGTCGTGGAGTTTGCGTATAATAAAGTTACAAACGATCATCAATATGATACTATTTGAAGCCTTCTGTAGGAAGAGATGCAGAACTCCTGTGTATTGAGATGAAGTTGGAGAACGTAAACTACTGAAACCAAAGTTGATTTATTTCATGAATGAGATTCTACAAGCAATTAGGAATCTTACACGATATTGGGATCTAGAGTTTGAGGTAAGCAATAATGTGTTCTTGAAAATAGCTTCTATGAAAGGCATCGTAAAGTTTGGAGATAAATAGAAATTAAGATCGTGCTTCACCGGTTCATTGAGATATTGGAATAGATTGAACGATTGGCATTACCCCAAGTCCCAACACTTGCACGGGTTTATAATGTATACAACGTATCCATGCTATGTAAGAAAATTCAACTCATGTGATTGATTATGAGCAAGCTTCATTTGGACGAGTTAAAAGGTCAAATTTGATCTCTAAACAATTACAAGAACTAACTCGATAATATTTTAGGGTTTTATTCATTAAAAGTTTAGAAATCTATTAGACATGTTTAAAAGTTCAAGAACTATGATTGACACGTCTATATTATCTGTATTATTTATAAAGCATTCCATAAATATTAATTTCAAATTAATATTTCATTATTTAAAACATAAGAACGAACAACTCATAGATTAAACGTATATGTTTCATTTTTGAACTACCGTGTGGTGTGTAGAAGATTAAGATAAGACGTATTTTAGGATTTTATTACCATAAGAAGAAAATAAGGGAATGAGAATTATATAAATTTGTTGGGTGCATAAAATGGAAACATTAATCATTTGGTTGCATCAATCCCATCAAGGAAAAGTTATAATTAATATTTGGTAATACACTAAATTACCTTCAAAGCTCTCCAAAATTAAATGTAATCTAATATTAATTACTCTGTCATCAATTATCAACAATCCATTTGGATTCCCTCAATTTGTTTCCCTAATTTGCTATTCACTATTATTGCTCCTCTCCCTAAATTATTCACAAATTTTGATTCTTGCACCGATTTTGAGATATATTACAATAATTCAATCATAAAAACTCTTCATAAAAACTCTTCAAAACTAAGTTCGATCGTTATTTATGTAATGATTTTGTGTTTGTAATTTACCAATAAACCTAATTTTGGCACCAACGTATTCATTTAGGTACACGATTCGATAAAACGTGAAACTTGATCAATCCAATCTAACTCGTATGATTTGGGTTAGGTTATGAAATTATTTGGGTTGAATTAATATAGAAAAGATGAAGAAAATTGATAATTATGATGAGAATAGAGTTGAATAGAGTGCATGTGGATGTGGAAGGAGTGGGTGTGCAAGACCCAGAAAAGAAAATTACAGAAAGCTAAGGGAAAAAGGCATTTGACCACATTGCATTATTATGGCTATAAGTTTGATCTCCGAAGGGCAAGAGCATGTCATCCCCGACGAACCCCATTTGGTCCTGAGGGCTGACAAGCTCCATAAGCCAGGCGGCGGTCTGCGGCGGGGGAGGCGGCTGAGGGTGAGGGTGAGGGTGAGGGTGTGGCTGAGAGTGGGGCGGAGGCTTCTTGAGAGAGTCAATGCGTTTAGTAATGTCTTTGAGATTTTGATCAATGAGCCAAGTGAGGTCGTTCAAGTCAAGCATGTTGAGTGCATGAAGGCCTTTGGCAGCGGTGAGGCTTTGAAACATAAGCCGCGTCATCTCTTTCTCCCGGTTGTCCTTTCTCATCTTCTTCAGTTGGTCATTGGCCTTGGCGATCCTCTGCCGCAGAAACGTCTCCTGGTTGACCTGTGTCAAGGGAAAGGGCAGCTTGTGTTAGGACACTCAATTTTGAAAAGAAACAAAAGGGTGTCTGAAAAATGCACCATTTTCTTGCTTTGCTCCATCTCGGGCATCTTCTTGAATTGAGAGAGAACGCGCTGGACGCCGATGGGGGAAGGCCACAGCTCAGGCTGAGCATCGTAGGGGCTAAACACGATGGCGCATGCCTCAATCCCGCAAAGGGTGCTCAATTCACTCACCTTCTTCATAAGCCCTCTCTTCCTCTTCTTGAATGTCGCCTTTCTTGCGGAGTCGTTCACAATGTAAGCCAGCTTCACTTTCTTCCTCGTCATGATTTTCTTTTTTTCTTTTTCTTTTTTATTCTTGTGATTCATATGCATATATATATATATATATATATATATGCGTATGATCTTGTTCATGGTTGGAGCAATTAAATTTGGTCTTTGGTGGCGCTTTTAATTTTCAAATATTGAGATGATCGTGAGGATTATTAATTGATATTGTATTATTTATTCATAGGATCCAATAACTTCCTACCCTTTATAGTAACCTTATAATCATTATTTATTGCTATCACCTTCGTACGTTTGGGTTGGCTTGCTCTTCCATGCCTTATGTTTCTTGCCTTCTTTGCATCTAATATCATCCATAACATTTAACTACTTCTCCTTCCCTATTTAACTATATCTATCCAAATCATTCAAAAATTTTAAAATTAAAATAAAAACGAGTATTAATAAGAAAACGTTACAAACACATTATTCTTTTCTTCCCTAATAAACTCCGAAACCCTAATGACTTTCTCTTTCTTTTTTTCTCCCTCGAACTTGTTGTCCTGGTGTGACGTTACTCGGTACCATTACAACATCATCGTTGATCGTTACTCGCCAATGGTGGTACGAGAAAATCGACAACAACATACCTGTGTGAGCCTAGAATGTAGCCAATGCTCAAGGTTTGCTAAAGATCACTCGAGTAGTAAGTCATCTGTAGGTCGAATCTTACTAACAAGTATTTGGGTCGGTAAAAAAGACGAATGCTCGACGTCTATACAAGTAAACTACAAGACATGCTAAAAAAATCTATATACCAAATGTATATTACAAACTTGGAGGCCTTTTGAGATAAAATATAACATTTTAAACAATAAATTCCAAATATATATGTGGATCAATGAATATATTGCCTACCATGTGTCGTGGTCTTTACTTGCAATGTCGTCGTCATCCGTACAGCGTTTCCTTTGTGTCACAACCTAATTATGAAGAGAGTAGGTTGTGACCCTCACGTTGTGACAAGAGAAGTGGTGACCCTCAAGCGGCGCCCACCAGCCACACGAGGGCCTAGACAAGTTTCATGATGCGACTAAGGAGGATGGTGCATCATCTAACACACCACACAGAGTGGGAATTGAAGACAATTCAAGACATAAGCAAGATAGAGACATCAAATAGACAAGAGGGACAAAGATAAGCTGGTTGAAGGGCCGGGTAGGGTCCCGGGCCTTAACCTCAAAATTCGAGGTTCCAAAAGAAATTCGGGCATACGGTTCTGGAGTTAATTCCATCCATACGAAATATGAATGCTCGCCAAATTTGGTGTCAATTGGACACCAGACGGTGCTCCATGGCACCATATGACCATTTGTCAAAATCATGTCTATGCATGATGGATTAAAAATGGCTATGTAGTGCAGGGGTACCATAGTGTCAGCTCTCCACCACCCCTGAGCCATGTGGCCTAAGCGAGCTACCCTGTGGCACATACGTGTGTCACAGCGAAGGCGAGTGTGCCGAGAAGAGTGTCTCGCGCGACTTCCTTTGAAATGAGTTTTTCAAGGACAATACTAGGCGGCACGGGTGTGTCGGTATTGCACCTCAACCCACATGTCGGAGGTTGCTACATACACCCGTTATCCGGTACGATATACATAAATGACATGACACGGGAATGCCTCAATAGAACCCGGATGGATGGATGTTCAGGATGTCCTGATGAGATGAGCGACACGTGGGCCCGTTCTCGATGGCATAACCGAGTGAGTTATAATGGCGGACGACACCCCAAGACGTGGGATGGTGTCAAGACATATGGACTATGACGATGGAGATCAAGATGAAAAGATGAGACGCGATGTTGCATTGGAGACCTTAGCCCCAAGTAGAGGCAAGGTCGAGCCGCGGTTGTGTCGTAGACGATTGAACATGCACGCGTAGACGGTGTGGTCGAACAAGCTTGGATTCTGAAGCAAAAGTGATGGGTGGTGACTTGCAAATGGGTCGCGTGGTCTAATGGCTTAAATAGTGGGTTAACACAGGTGGGTAGGTGACGGTGGTTTATTGGGGTCAAGGTGTGGTTGCTGTAGTGTGTTGCACGTGGGCTGGGCTGTAGGTAGGTCTCCTACAGCCCTACATCTTCTCTGTCTCTTCTTGCAGTGGGCTGTAGCCCATGAGCTTTACTTTAGACCCATTTCTTTATTGGGTCATCAACAACAGGAATATCTGAAAAAATCTACTTTTAAATAACAAAATTTATTTTATTTCAACAAAAAAAAGAACTCAACTCATCATCGTTCACAAGTCACATATTCGATGGTTGTTCCAAACGTTAAATATTCTTAATCTTCATAATAATCAACTTAGGGTTGGGTTGTAACATAATTTTTAGGTTGATCAAGCTGACCCAGCCATAGTGTATCAACCCACGAATCAACTCCAATTTTCAATTTTTCAAAAAATCAATCCAACCACTTTTATGATTTGGGTCGAGTAGTTTAGGTTGGTTAGATTTTCGGGTCATTTGAACCTCTCTACTTTTTTACTTTTTACTTTTAGTTGGCCAATTGTTGGAGGTCGAAAAATAAAAAAATAAAAAAATAATTGGGTGTAAGAAGGAATAGGATAGAATTAGAATAATGATTGATGGGATTATTTAGGGGTGTATATGGTTCGAGTTGGGTCCGGTTGGGAGATTTTTTTTACCCAACCAAAAGTTCGGGTTGGTTGGATCGGTAACCCAACCCAACCCAAAACTTTTCACAATCCAATCCAAAAATTTTCACAACCCAATCCAACCCAACCCAACCCTACCCTACCCTACCCTACCCTACCCTACCCTCTGTTTTCGGGTTGGGTTCGGGTTGTGTTCAATTCTTTTTTTAGTTTTATTTATCCCAATTTATAACTATTTTGATACAATCTTAAATAAAATATATTAAAAGTTAACAAACAAATACAAATCTATCTATAATTATTGACAAAAAAAAAAAACAAAAAAAAATCAATAAAAAAACAAAAAGCGAAAATTTAAGTCCACGTTGTCATAAAACTAAATAGAACTACAAACCGATATTTGTTCAATTAAAGTAACCAAAATATAAGAATAATCATAAAATTAAATAAACAATCAAAATGATTAGTGGTAAAAAATAAATAAATAATAAAAAATAAAAAATAAATCTAATATATTAAAAAATAATAAAATAACAAAATAATATTGTCAAGCCCAATTAATACAGGAGGATTCCTAATTTGAACTCAAAGATTTTGTTCACGAACTCAAAACCAAATCGATTTAATTCGGATTTAAAAAAATTAACCCAACCCTACCCAAAATGTTAATCCAACCCAACCCAACCCTTATAGTTCGGGTTGGATTGGTCCAGGTTGTCGGGTTGAATGTACACCCCTAAGATTATTTATGTAACAGGTTGTCGGGTTGAATGTACACCCCTAAGATTATTTATGTAAACCTCAAGATCTAAAGATGAAGAGAGAAGAGGTGTCGGGTTGAATGTACACCCCTAAAATTATTTATGTAACAGGTTGTCGGGTTGAATGTATACCCCTAAGATTATTTATGTAAACCTCAAGATCTAAAGATGAAGAGAGAAGAGGGCATTAGGGGTTGTTTGTAAGTAAGTTGTCCAAATATCAAAATCAAAGTTTTTTGTCTGCCATTTTTCTCTTATTATATATATATATATATATATATATTCACACGCATATCTATTACTTTATCCAAAAATTAGATCTCACTTTCAAAAAAAAAAAATTCTTTTTTAAAAAAAAAATATATATATATAAAAGTTGAGATCAAATTTGGTAGAATCAAATATCAAATTTTTTAAATTTGTGGGGTGAGATTTGTTCAAAATAATTCATTTATTTTAATATTTAAATTTTACTTGACATTGTTTAAAATAATTGCTACCTCACCCGATTTCTGGAAAAAGTTTCGATGTGTATGTGTCATTTAAAGAGCGAATAAAACACGTTCTTAACATTAGAGTTTCTCGATTTCAAAGTCGTCGGATCTTTGAAGGTGCCCGACTCTTAAATTCGAGAAATCTAAACTTTCTAACTAATTTCTAAACCTAAATGAAGACCTTATAATAGTGTGAACTTTTAATTTAGATGACATCTGAACTCAATCATTTGAATTCGGCCTTATTTCTCAATCAAGTTATATCAATTAATGAACTATGTTTGGTTACCCTAAGAACTCGACCTACTAAGGTATCCTTCCTTGATGAAAACACGTAACATTATAGTAGTTTCGAATTTAATAATTTGTAATTTTATCGTTGATTTAATGAATGATGCGACAAGTTAACGATTTTTTATCAAAAAAAATTTATCAACAAATTTGAACCGACACACTAAAATGAATTAAAAACAATGAAGGCCAGAAATTGGCATTCAAAAGAGGATAGGTAGAAAAATGTGAGGGTGAGTTGTTTTGAAGAATTGATGATGTTTGAATCCCATTTTGAGAAAAAGTTAAAAAAGAGGACCAAATACGTGTGGAAATTGGAATTGGAATTGGAATTGGATACCTTATTTGTTGTAAAGTGATAGGCATCCTTGTTTTATATATATAATTCATAAATATCAACTGGTGGGGCCTCTGTTCTTCCTTTATTTGGTGCCTAATCTGTTCCTAATTATTTAAACATGAATTCGGATATGTGAAGAACAATCAAAGATTAAAATATAAGTAAAGTTGTAATTAAGTTGAAGAAAAAGTAGGATGGATTTTGTTTACATCAACCAATTCAATCAATACAACCAACAACAACAGCCACAAAACACGAGAAAAAAGAATTTAGGAAAGGAAGCACACGAACACATAACACAAATCAAACTAAACACACAGTTTGAAGACGATCATGATGAAGCAGATCTCGGAATCACTTGGTGATAGCATAAACAGCATAGATGATCCCGGGGAGGTATCCGAACAAAGTTAGCACCAAACAGATCCAAAACTCAACCTGTGGATCACCGAATTAGGGTTTACATGTTCATCAAATCAACAACATCGATTAACCAAAGTATAAATAAGAAGAAAAGATGAGAGCGACACAGACCTGGCATCCAAATTTGAGGAACACTCCGAGAGGAGGCAGGAGAATAGCCAGAAGGATATCGATGCAGTTGGCGGTGCCCGGATCGGCCATGGTTTGCTTTTGAGTTTCTTCGGATTCAACACAGAGGGGAATGGAGGAGGCTTTAGAAGCAGTGGTAGTGGGTAGCAATGGTGGGGTTTCGCCTCTTTCTCACTTCTATATATATACTCCAACTCACACAACGCAACCAATTTCTTTTTTTCTTTTTTTTTTTTTTTTTTTTTTAAATTCTTTTATTGGGAATAATAGTATTCGTGGAGGTGACGTGGCATTTCACCATTGGTTATGGGTTGACCCCTTTATTTACACGTAATTTGCATTCATTGGTGGTTTCTTCCTTCATTCTCCCTTCCCCCCATTCTATTCTTACATTTTTACTAAACCTTTCCCATACCCAACTCTAACTGGGTCTACCCCGACTGTATTGGTTAAGTTGGGTCCAAAGAATCTTTTGAACTAACTCAACGTTTTAAGTTGGTTGGATTTGTGATCGGAACCGTTGAAAGAAAGTTCATAACCCAATACAACAAATTTTAAAAAGTTCAATCTAACCTTTGTTGGATAATGAAAGTCCCACGTCGGCATGGGTTTATAAACAAAGAATACTCTCTCCATTGGTTTGAGGCTTTTTGGAGAAGCCCAAAGCAAAGCCATGAGAGGTTATGCTCAAAGTGGACAATATCATACTATTGTGGAGAGTCGTGTTCGTCTAACATGATATCAGAGTCATGCCCTAAACTTAGTCGTGCCAATAGATTAGTGGAGAGTCGTGTTCGTCTAACATGATATCAGAGTCATGCCCTAAACTTAGTCGTGCCAATAGATTAGTGGAGAGTCGTGTTCGTCTAACATGGTATCAGAGTCATGCCCTAAACTTAGTCGTGCCAATAGATTAGTAAATCGTCAAATGTCGAACAAAGGACTCCAAAAAGAAAAAGGAGTCAAGTCTTCTCGAAGGTATGAAGGCAGTAAAAAATGACTAAGACTCCAAAGGAGTCGAGCCTCGATTAAGGGGAGACGTGCTTTGTTCGAGGGGAGGTGTTGGATGATGAAAATCCCACATCGGCTAATTTAGGGGATGATCATGGGTTAATAAACAAAGAATACTCCCTCCTGTTAGAATTGGTCAATCCATTAGAATAGCTTGAAGTTAGTCATGCCATAAAGATAGGCTTACTTCGTTAGTTTCCTATGAAATCGGATCTATTAGTTAATCTTTTGCCAATATAAATAGAATATGTCCTCAATAGTGTGAGGCACAGTTTTGCATAAACTTGATATGGTATCAGAGCCGAAATAAGATCCACGAGATCCATAGCCTCTGCTGTTAGACATGTCAATCCCAAACAACACAATGTCTTCTCCGTCGATCAGTCAGGTGATTAGTGTTAAGCTTACACAAGAAAATTATCTACTGTGGTCTACCCAAATCCTTCCCTACTTGCGTAGCCAAAACCTTGTTGGTTTTGTGGATGGATCCATGCCTGCACCAAGCCAGACGATCGCCGTTGAACCAAGTGAAGAAACAGGGAATCGCAAAATTATCATCAACCCTGAGTTCACAGTCTGGTACCCCCAGGACCAGCTGGTACTCAGCCTCATCAACTCATCAGTCACTGAGGAGGTTCTCAGCACGATGGTTGGAATCACCACTGCACGAGAAGCCTGGATTACGCTGGAGCGACAATTTGCTTCCACATCTCGAGCAAGAGCAATGCAGATCCGTATGGAACTCTCTACTATCCAGAAAAAGGACATGACAATTGCTGACTACTTTCGTAAAGTAAAACATCTTGGTGATACACTTGCTGCCATTGGCAAGCGAATAGAGGATGAAGAACTCATCGCCTACATGCTGCAAGGACTTGGTCCAGATTATGATCCTCTAGTCACAAGCATTACAACCAGAACAGATGTATACACTGTCAGCGACGTGTATGCTCACATGCTGAGCTATGAGATGCGGCACTTGCGTAAGGGTACATTTGAGCAACTTTCATCTGCTAACAATGTCAATAGGATATCCATTCGTGGAGGTGCCAATGGAGGTCGAGGTAGTCGCGGTCGTAGTCGTCAGTTAAATAGTGGTCATGGACAATCAAGGCGTACTGTGAACAATCCTGGACGTCAACCATCAAAGACACAAAGCAGCTCAGGCATTGTCTGTCAGATTTGTGGTAAGCCCAATCACGATGCTTTGCAATGCTGGCACAGATTTGATCAGGCATATCAAGCCGAAAATAATCTCAAACAAGCAGCTTTGGCAACAAGTGGATACACTAGTGACACAAACTGGTATGTTGACACTGGAGCCACAGATCATATCACCAATGACCTAGAGAGGCTTACCACCAGAGAACGCTACACTGGCACCGACCAAATTCAGGTTGCAAATGGCGCAGGTTTGTCTATCTCTCATATTGGGAATTCATTAATTTCTGGTTCATCTCTTGTTCTGAAACATATCCTATATGTTCCTAAAATCAATAAGCACCTAATTTCAGTACAAAGACTAGCATCTGATAATAATGCTGTTGTAGAATTTCACCCAAACTATTTTTTGGTTAAGGACCGAGTCACGAAGAAACTCCTGCTCCACGGTAGATGTAAGAATGGCCTATACGTTCTACCGCATAATTTCAGTCAAGCCTTGCTGACAGCCAAACTTTCGAAAGAACAATGGCACAGAAGGCTAGGGCACCCTGCATCTCCAATTACCATTAGAATTCTACAAGATAATAATTTAGCTATAGATACTAATATTCCCTCTTCCTCAATTTGTAATGCTTGTCAATTAGGGAAAGCACATCAATTGCCATTTGGTTCTTCTCAGCATGTATCTACAGCACCCCTTCAATTAATTCACACTGATGTATGGGGTCCATCCATTGCGTCAGTAAATAATTCCAAATATTATGTTTCCTTTGTTGATGATTTTAGTCGTTATGTTTGGATTTACTTTCTGAGATGCAAATCTGATGTTGAGTCTGTGTTCCTTCAATTTCAAAAACATGTTGAAACTATGCTAAATACCAAAATTCGCTCCGTCCAATCAGATTGGGGGGGTGAATACCATCGGTTACACAATTATTTCAAATCCACAGGCATTGAACATCATATCTCCTGTCCTCACACACACCAGCAGAATGGGTTAGTCGAAAGAAAACACAGACACATTGTAGAAACTGGCCTTGCTTTACTCGCTCAAGCCAACATGCCTCTATCCTACTGGGATGAAGCTTTCAACACAGCTTGCTTTCTTATAAATAGAATGCCCAGCCGAACCATACAACAAGACACACCACTTCATAAATTGTTTGGTAAAAGTCCAGACTACTCCATGCTTAGGGTGTTTGGCTGTGCTTGCTGGCCTAATTTAAGGCCTTACAACAACAAGAAACTGAGTTTCAGAACTACTAGATGTATATTCTTGGGTTATAGTTCTTCTCATAAGGGATATAAATGCTTAAATAGAAGTACAGGACGTATTTACATCTCTAGAGACGTGGTTTTCGATGAAAATATTTTTCCTTTTGAAGAATCTAAGCCACCAAACAAAACCACAAATCCACATCATCCTGTTCTACTTCCAGCCTTAGCCAAACTTGCTAGTTTTTACACTGAAAATGCTCTTACAGATATTGAACCAGTTGTTAGTAATTCCCATATGAATGATGGTCAAACTGATAATATTGCTAGTGACAACTTGTCTGGTGTCAGCTTATCTTCTGCAGATAATACAAGAAGTTCAGAGGAAATTGCAGAATATGAAGCTGAGAGCAGTTCGATCAATGCTCAAAACCAAACTCATGAACATGTGTCTGATCAACCAACTGAAGCAGCTAGTCAACATCCAATGCGAACAAGGTTGAGAAATAACATTGTACAAGCTAAACAATTCACTGATGGAACTATCAGATATTCAGAAACCTCAAGAAAATTCGCAAGCGCTGTAACTATCACAACTCCGATCATAGAGACTGCTACTGAACCTCGAAACCTGCAGGAAGCCATGCAACATCCAAGATGGAGAGGAGCAATGAATGATGAGCTCTCAGCGCTAAAACGAAATGCCACTTGGGATCTAGTTCCACCCAAACCTGGAATAAATCTCATTGATAGTAAATGGGTGTATAAAGTGAAAAGAAAAGCAGATGGGTCAGTTGAAAGATTAAAAGCAAGATTAGTTGCCAAAGGATTCAAGCAAAGATTTGGTGTTGATTACACTGATACTTTTAGCCCTGTGATCAAACCGTCAACAATCAGGGTCATTCTTTCGCTAGCAGTAACCAAGGGCTGGAATATGAGACAAGTTGATATCCAAAATGCATTTTTGCATGGAATTCTGAAAGAGGAAGTGTACATGCGACAACCACCAGGATTTCAAGACTCAGCCAAACCAAAGAATTACATATGCAAGCTCAAGAAAGCCCTTTATGGCCTGAAACAAGCCCCAAAAGCTTGGCATTCAAGGTTGACTGGAAAACTTATTGAGTTAGGCTTCAAGGCCTCAGTAGCTGATTCATCTCTTTTTATTCTCAAAAACAGAGAGATAACTATCTATATGCTCATCTATGTTGATGATATAATTATTGTGAGCTCCTCTGATCAAGCAACCGAAAGGTTGATTCAGAAATTGAAAATAGATTTTGCAGTAAAAGATTTGGGTGGTCTTGAGTATTTTCTGGGTATTGAAGTCAAGAAAACACGAGATGGTATCATACTGTCACAGAGACGATATGCCTTAGATTTGTTGAAAAGAGTAAACATGGAAAAATGCAAACCTATGTCTACACCAATGGGTTCTGCTGAAAAATTATTCAGAGAACAAGGAATACCCTTATCAGCTGAAGAACAATTCAAATACAGAAGTACAGTGGGAGCACTACAATATTTGACAATGACTAGGCCTGATTTGGCATTTGCTGTCAATAAAGTGTGTCAATATCTTCATACACCTACTGATGCTCATTGGGGTGCTGTGAAGAGAATTCTTCGTTATGTTAAAGGCACACTAGCATTAGGAGTGAAAATTCAGAAATCAACCATGATGTTGTCGGGGTTTTCTGATGCTGATTGGGCTGGTTGTCCCGATGATCGACGTTCAACTAGCGGCTTTGCTGTATTTCTTGGAGCAAATCTAATCTCATGGAGTTCCAGAAAACAGGCTACAGTGTCAAGATCAAGCACCGAAGCAGAATACAAGGCCATTGCGAATCTTACTGCAGAAATGATTTGGATCAAGTCATTACTGAAGGAACTGGGCGTGTATCAATCAAAGGCTCCTCGCCTCTGGTGTGACAACCTCGGAGCTACATATTTAACTTCAAATCCAGTATTTCATGCTAGAACGAAACATATTGAAGTTGATTTTCATTTTGTTCGAGAACAAGTAGCACGTAAAGCAATGGAAGTTCGGTTCATTTCATCAAGTGATCAAGTAGCTGATATCCTGACAAAACCACTGTCTAAAACTCCTTTTACTACACATTGTAACAATCTCAACATGTACAAGACTTGTTGGGATTGAAGGGGACTGTTAGAATTGGTCAATCCATTAGAATAGCTTGAAGTTAGTCATGCCATAAAGATAGGCTTACTTCGTTAGTTTCCTATGAAATCGGATCTATTAGTTAATCTTTTGCCAATATAAATAGAATATGTCCTCAATAGTGTGAGGCACAGTTTTGCATAAACTTGATACCTCCATTGGTATGAGGTCTTTTGGGGAAGCCCGAAGCAAAGTCATGAGAGCTTATGCTCAAAGTGAACAATATCATACTATTGTGGAGAGTCGTGTATGTCTAACATGGTATCAGAGTCATGCCCTATACTTAGTCGTGTCAATAGATTGGTAAATCCTCAAATGTGAACAAAGGACTCCAAAAAGAAAAAGATTGGTAAATCCTAGCCTCGATTAACAAAGAATACTCTCTCCATTGGTCTCAGGCATTTTGGAGAAGTCCAGAGCATAAGAGCAAAGCCATGAGAGTTGACAATATCATACAATTGTGGAGAGTCGTGTTCGTCTAACAACCCTAACTAAAAAAAATCTAACGATTATGATTTGGGTTTATTAATCTGAATTAATTTAATTATCGAGTTATATAAACACTCTTTAATCAATTTAGAGTGTCGTGGTATAATAAAAAATTGTTGTAGCGTAAGAGAGCGCGTGATTAAAAGAATTAAAATTTGAAACAGCTAGAATAGATTGTGGGCTAACAAGTGCAAACAAAGTGACGTAAAAGAGAGCAAATGAGACACGTGTCGATTAAACAAAGAGATCCAACGGTGGAGATGTTGCCGCATCTGGCAACTGAAAATGTGAGGGCGGAGATTAAAGCGCTTTAACGTGGCATGTGGAATGGTCCCTCCCTTCCCTCTCAAGCTCTTGGCACATAAGCACGTGTAGCTAACCGCCCAGTCACGTGCAGGTTTAATGCGTTTCCACGTGTATTTTCTTTTTTCTTGACGCAAAAAGGTTATGAAAATTATTGTTATTAGCAAATAAAATAAAATAAAATAAAAAAGAGTTGTAAATGTTGGGGAAAGGACATGTGATATTGGATTCTGGTTGGGTGCCTAGCTGGTTCATAAACAGCTTTTTCGATGCCAACCAAAAGAAGGATTAGTAGGGATTGATTTCCAAGAAATACAACCAATTAATTAAACTTTGACTTTACAATTTATATTTGTTTATAAAATCCAACACCTCCCCTTAACCGAGGCTCGACTTTTTTGGAGTCTTAGTCATTTTTTACTACCTTCGAGGAGGCTTTAGTCCTTAGGGCATGGCTCTGATACCATGTCCGGTCTTAGTCATTTCTGACTACCTTCGAGGAGGCCTGAGTTGGCACGGTCTTAGTCATTTTTTACTACCTTCGAGGAGGCTTTAGTCCTTAGGGCATGGCTCTGATACCATGTCAGGTCTTAGTCATTTCTGACTACCTTCGAGGAGGCTTGAGTTGGCACGACTAAGTTTAGGGACTGTCCTTAGGGCATGGCTCTGATACCATGTTAGGTCTTAGTCATTTCTAACTACCTTCGATAAGGCTTGAGTTGGCATGACTAAGTTTAGGGCAGAGTCCTTTTCTTTTGGAGTTCTTTGTTCGATATTTGAAGATTTACCAATCTATTGGCACGACTAAATTTAGGGCATGACTCTGATACCATGTTAAACGAACAAGACTCTCCACAATGGTATGATATTGTCCACTTTGAGTATAAGCTCTCATGGCTTTGCTTTGGGCTTCCCAAAAGGCTTCATACCAATTGAAGGAGTATTCTTTGTTTATAAACCCATAATCATTCCTTAAATGAGCCGATGTGGAACTTTTATCATCTAACAATATTTATATTTATCTCCCTTTTTATTAATTTTTTCTAATATCAATTTAATTTATTGATTAAGATATCATATCAGCATTTGTTGGTGACGATTATTGGGTCCGATTCCTAGATTTGTTAATTTAGTGGAAGATCATGAGTTTATAAGTGAGCATGAGGCCTTTTGGAGAATCTCAAAATAAAGTCACGAGAGTTTATGCTCAAAGTGGACAATATCATATCATTGTGGAGATCCGTGATTCATAACATGGTATCAGAGTCATGCCCTAAACTTAATCACATCAATAAAATTCTCAAATATCGAACAAAGAATTGTGAGTCTCGAAGGTGTAGTCAGAATTGACTAAAGTGCCGAATAAAATATGAGAGTGTACTTTATTTGAGGGCTCGAGAGAAAGAAGTCCTTTTAACTTTCAAATAAGTTTGATAAATATCCTCACACTTTTAAAAATATTTAAAAAATATTTTTAATTTTTGAGAAATATTTAAAAAATATTAAAATTTTCAAAAGTTATCTAAAAATTAATATATATATATATATATATATTTTCAAAATAAAAGAGTGTTATTACTGTACTTAAGTTTTTTATTATTTTTTTAAGTTGAAAAGTATTAATGAATTTTTTTGAAACACTCAATCTCCAATTTTATTTTTTATTTTTGTAAATTTTTTTATTTATTTTTGCGGGAATTAAGTGCTAAAAAATAAAAATAAAATATAGTAAGAAAAATGTAGAAATATATTTAATATATAATAAATGAAGCAAGAGAGATGGGAATTTGAGCCGCGTATGAGTCCTTCTATAACTGCTTGCATGCTTCCTCTCTTACTTGCCTAAAAATTGGTCACACGCGTTACGTGCGTTGTCAACAACAAACGCGTATCCCATAACCCACTCAATCACATAAAAGTAGTCATTATCATCATCAAATAACGTCTATCAGATTATTCCCGCATACTTTGTTCTTACATGTAATATAGAATCAATTTCAACCAAACATGTTAACGGTAAAATTCTTATAATCGAGCTATCAAGAAAGAAGGAGTAGCTTGTGTTAAAAAATTTCATTACTGGCTCAATAGGGTTAAGCCCAGTAATTATATTTATGATTTAGGATTTTAGAAATAAATTTAGGAAAATGATTTAGAAATGTTAGGAATAAATTTAAGAAAAAATGATTTAGGTAAGAAATTTTAGGAATAGATTACTACCTCCCCGTATAAACTTTCCCACAGTAAAGGAAGGATATAATGAATCTTTAGTACAGAGGGAATAAATAGCAGCAGCGTATAGGGGGGAAGAAAGGAGTTTGGTTGAGTTAATTTAATGATCGGTTTACCTAGGGAAAGAAGAAATAGCTTCGGAGAAAGAATCACAATACAATCAGTAGTTCGGCAGAAGAAATAAGGAGTTTACCTGATTTACTGTTCAAGAATAGAATAACTCACACAATCACAAGAATTAAGTAAGGAGAAAGATCAGAGACAGAGTTAAGATTCCCCAGCCAGTTGACAGTTCCGGAAAGAACAGAGAACAGTAGTTCAACCCGAGCGAGCGGGCACAAACACCTTTTACCTCGGGGAGTAAGTTCCGGAAGTAGTGATTGGATTGAGTTTACATACAGAGTGAAAGAATAGTTAAAGAAAGAAAAGGAGCGAAGAAGCGGCTTGACTGTAAAGGAGAGGACTGAAATAGCTCGACCGATGATAAGTGAATGAGCTTGAGAGAGAGTCTCCCCTCTTTCAAACAAAGACGGTAAACTCAGATAAATACCCTCCATCCTACCTAGTTCATCGTCCTAAGAAATTACAAGTAATACAGAAGAGTAGTTTCTACCGAGTGTATTGTAAATCTCTTTTCGATTGTTTTTAATAAAGTGTGCGAGTGTTTCCCACGTAGAGTTGTGTTCAACAACTTGTTGATATAGTATTTTCTCTCATATACCTATTATTTACTCGAGTATCACATAAATAATATTTTAGAAAACAAGTGCATTTTAATAAATTTATACTATGATCCATATTTAAAATCATGTTATATCCAAATAGAGGAGGGAAAAAGTGATGAGGTGGACAGCTGAGGTGGCAACCCAGTAGGAGGGCGAAACGTGGCGATAAGAGAATGAAACAAATTTCAAACGGACAAATCATCACAATTTGACACGTTTCCCACCTTCTCTCGTTTTCTTGAAGAAAATTTTGGAGGGTTGATTTTGTCAAGTTAGAGGTAATTTCTTTTTGTAAATTTTATTTACCGTTTATTTTGTCTTCTACATTAATTTTAAACTATTAATTACTTATTTTATTTGTATTGAGTTAAATTATTAAAATAAATTTAACTAATTAAATTTTAATTTATTTTTCATTTATTAATAAATATATTATAAATTAAATTTTAAAATTTTGAGTTTATTATCTACTATTTTAAAATTTTAACCATTTAAATAAATAATTTATTATATTTCCATTTAAAGAATTGAAATTTGAACTATTAGTAATTAAGGGCAAGTTTGTTATCTTAACAAATAATAATAATTAAATTAGTTAATTTGAGATTAAGGGCTAAAAAGACAGTACTTTAAGAGTTAGTGTTTATGTTTTCTACTCGTCTCATTTCATCATCATCGTTGTGAACCTTGTCATCATTATCAGGATTCACATGGACCTATTGCTAGTAGGTCCTTGAGGCGCGACTTTGACGTTCGTATTCCAACCTATAATTCTCATCATACCGTTATGGATACTGTTATCAGATTCTCTAAAAGATTTCAGTTGATATCCTCCTAGTAGGCCTCATAACATAAAGGGGTTGTGACCCTCAATCAAGTCAACAATGTCTAACCTATGTAGCCCCTCGTTCTCATCCAAACAGGTTTATGGTTAGAGAGTGGTTGCTGTTAGACGAACACGACTCTCTACAATGATATGATATTGTTCACTTTGAGCATAAGCTCTCCATGGCTTTGCTTTGGGCTTCCCCAAAATGCCTCATAGCAACAGAGAGAGAGTGAGAGTATTCCTGGATTATAAAGTCATGATTATTCCCTAAATTAGTCGATGTGGGACTTTCATCATCCAACACCTCCGCTCGAACAAAGTGCGCCTCCCGAGGCTTGACTCCTTTGGAGTCTTAGTCATTTTTTACTGCCCTCGAGGAGGCTTGACTCCTTTTCTTTTGGAGTCATTTGTTCAATATTTGAGGATTTACCAATCTATTGGCATGACTAAGTTTAGGGCATGGCTCTGATACCATGTTAGACAAACACGACCCTCCACAATGATATGATATTGTCACTTTGAGCATAAGCTTTCATAACTTTGCTTTGGACTTCCCTAAAAGGCCTCGTACCAACAGAGAACAAACATGATTGAAACATCCAACATGTAGCCACAGACAACACGCTAAGTAATACCTTTATCACTTCACACACAAAATCCACAAATTTGAAATCGATGTACACATGACGGTATAATATCAAATTTTACATCGCAACTATAAGAAACTATGCAAAAAAAAATCCAATCCTCACAACATATATTCTGATAAGTACTTAACTCTGAATCTGGCTATTAAGTGCAGAGCATCACTTGAGTTTAATATCATCCTTTGGTTGGGAGGAAAGAGTTTTTGAGGTGGGTGACTTCCCAATGATGGCCTTCCTTGCCTTCACCAATGAGTGTTTTAGTTTGGATAAGAGATTGTGCGAATGCTTATGAGTGGGGTTTGATGGCACTTCTCCCTTTGTGCTCACAATTTGTTCATCTTTTACTTCCACCTCAGGTACATTGGCAGCTTCAAGCCCTGCTACTTGGGGTTCTTCTATCTTGGTTTGTGCTATCAGATCAACTAATGACTTGCCTGCTACCACAGGATGTTCTTCATTTTGCTGCTCTTTGTTCTTGGAAGCTGTAATGGATTCAGTAGTGTCTTCTGCCACAACACAACTTGCCTCTTTCTCTGCACTTACAAACTCCTGTTGTGTTGGAGATTCAGCTGTTCCAATCATTTCTTCCATTGGAACAACCTCAATCGCTTCAGCTTCTTTGTTTTGTGGTTCATCAGGTTGTTCTGGAACATTGTTCTCTGCTTCCTTGTCTGCTGGACCCTTGCCACACTCTGCCATTACTGATGATTCGTCTTGTGCTTTTGGAACAAGGCCCACAATCTCTGATGCTTGTTCTTCTACATTTTGTGGAACCTCCAGACTCTCTTTTTGTATCACTTCTCCTTTATTGTCAGCTGCATCGAACTCCTCCTTTATACCATTTTCCATGAACGGAGTAACTGGCAGCTCTGTTGCTTCTCCTCCAATGGGTTCATTCGATGGCCTCTCAGAAACAGGAGGCTCATCCATTGCCTTAATTAACTGTAAGAATCCATAACATATTGGTGAAGGAATTGACAGATTGAATCAACCATAGCTCTGTTCTAATCTATCAAGATGTTGGTAATGATCTCTTACCCAAATGAAGTATGAAACATATCACAGAGAAGGGTGTTTAAAGTTAAAAATAGAAGAAACTAAGAAGTGGGTATTGATCAAGAATCTAAGAACATGAACAAACGATCTTCACATCCAATAATGATTAAGGAAAAACTCACCTCATCAGATGTAGCCATAATGATTGTGGATTGAAGAACAAAGCGGCGGCTGTCGGAGTGGTTAAGGATGGAGATGGAAAGAAGATGAAGAAATGAAGGAAAGGAATGATGCGGTCGGGAAGAACTCAGAAAAGCTCAACCAAGTCAGTAGAAGAGTAAAGAGAAGAAGCAGCCAAAACCAGTCTGTCACTGATATCAAGTTTATGCAAAACTGTACCTCACACTATTGAGGACATATTCTATTTATATTGGCAAAAGATTAACTAATAGATCCGATTTCATAGGAAACTAACGAAGTAAGCCTATTCTTATGGCATGACTAACTTCAAGCTATTCTAATGGATTGACCAATTCTAACAGTCCCCTTCAATCCCAACAAGTCTTGTACATGTTGAGATTGTTACAATGTGTACAGTGGTTTTGTCAGGATATCAGCTACTTGATCACTTGATGAAATGAACCGAACTTCCATTGCTTTACGTGCTACTTGTTCTCGAACAAAATGAAAATCAACTTCAATATGTTTCGTTCTAGCATGAAATACTGGATTTGAAGTTAAATATGTAGCTCCGAGGTTGTCACACCAGAGGCGAGGAGCCTTTGATTGATACACGCCCAGTTCCTTCAGTAATGACTTGATCCAAATCATTTCTGCAGTAAGATTCGCAATGGCCTTGTATTCTGCTTCGGTGCTTGATCTTGACACTGTAGCCTGTTTTCTGGAACTCCATGAGATTAGATTTGCTCCAAGAAATACAGCAAAGCCGCTAGTTGAACGTCGATCATCGGGACAACCAGCCCAATCAGCATCAGAAAACCCCGACAACATCATGGTTGATTTCTGAATTTTCACTCCTAATGCTAGTGTGCCTTTAACATAACGAAGAATTCTCTTCACAGCACCCCAATGAGCATCAGTAGGTGTATGAAGATATTGACACACTTTATTGACAGCAAATGCCAAATCAGGCCTAGTCATTGTCAAATATTGTAGTGCTCCCACTGTACTTCTGTATTTGAATTGTTCTTCAGCTGATAAGGGTATTCCTTGTTCTCTGAATAATTTTTCAGCAGAACCCATTGGTGTAGACATAGGTTTGCATTTTTCCATGTTTACTCTTTTCAACAAATCTAAGGCATATCGTCTCTGTGACAGTATGATACCATCTCGTGTTTTCTTGACTTCAATACCCAGAAAATACTCAAGATCACCCAAATCTTTTACTGCAAAATCTATTTTCAATTTCTGAATCAACCTTTCGGTTGCTTGATCAGAGGAGCTCACAATAATTATATCATCAACATAGATGAGCATATAGATAGTTATCTCTCTGTTTTTGAGAATAAAAAGAGATGAATCAGCTACTGAAGCCTTGAAGCCTAACTCAATAAGTTTTCCAGTCAACCTTGAATGCCAAGCTTTTGGGGCTTGTTTCAGGCCATAAAGGGCTTTCTTGAGCTTGCATATGTAATTCTTTGGTTTGGCTGAGTCTTGAAATCCTGGTGGTTGTCGCATGTACACTTCCTCTTTCAGAATTCCATGCAAAAATGCATTTTGGATATCAACTTGTCTCATATTCCAGCCCTTGGTTACTGCTAGCGAAAGAATGACCCTGATTGTTGACGGTTTGATCACAGGGCTAAAAGTATCAGTGTAATCAACACCAAATCTTTGCTTGAATCCTTTGGCAACTAATCTTGCTTTTAATCTTTCAACTGACCCATCTGCTTTTCTTTTCACTTTATACACCCATTTACTATCAATGAGATTTATTCCAGGTTTGGGTGGAACTAGATCCCAAGTGGCATTTCGTTTTAGCGCTGAGAGCTCATCATTCATTGCTCCTCTCCATCTTGGATGTTGCATGGCTTCCTGCAGGTTTCGAGGTTCAGTAGCAGTCTCTATGATCGGAGTTGTGATAGTTACAGCGCTTGCGAATTTTCTTGAGGTTTCTGAATATCTGATAGTTCCATCAGTGAATTGTTTAGCTTGTACAATGTTATTTCTCAACCTTGTTCGCATTGGATGTTGACTAGCTGCTTCAGTTGGTTGATCAGACACATGTTCATGAGTTTGGTTTTGAGCATTGATCGAACTGCTCTCAGCTTCATATTCTGCAATTTCCTCTGAACTTCTTGTATTATCTGCAGAAGATAAGCTGACACCAGACAAGTTGTCACTAGCAATATTATCAGTTTGACCATCATTCATATGGGAATTACTAACAACTGGTTCAATATCTGTAAGAGCATTTTCAGTGTAAAAACTAGCAAGTTTGGCTAAGGCTGGAAGTAGAACAGGATGATGTGGATTTGTGGTTTTGTTTGGTGGCTTAGATTCTTCAAAAGGAAAAACATTTTCATCGAAAACCACGTCTCTAGAGATGTAAATACGTCCTGTACTTCTATTTAAGCATTTATATCCCTTATGAGAAGAACTATAACCCAAGAATATACATCTAGTAGTTCTGAAACTCAGTTTCTTGTTGTTGTAAGGCCTTAAATTAGGCCAGCAAGCACAGCCAAACACCCTAAGCATGGAGTAGTCTGGACTTTTACCAAACAATTTATGAAGTGGTGTGTCTTGTTGTATGGTTCGGCTGGGCATTCTATTTATAAGAAAGCAAGCTGTGTTGAAAGCTTCATCCCAGTAGGATAGAGGCATGTTGGCTTGAGCGAGTAAAGCAAGGCCAGTTTCTACAATGTGTCTGTGTTTTCTTTCGACTAACCCATTCTGCTGGTGTGTGTGAGGACAGGAGATATGATGTTCAATGCCTGTGGATTTGAAATAATTGTGTAACCGATGGTATTCACCCCCCCAATCTGATTGGACGGAGCGAATTTTGGTATTTAGCATAGTTTCAACATGTTTTTGAAATTGAAGGAACACAGACTCAACATCAGATTTGCATCTCAGAAAGTAAATCCAAACATAACGACTAAAATCATCAACAAAGGAAACATAATATTTGGAATTATTTACTGACGCAATGGATGGACCCCATACATCAGTGTGAATTAATTGAAGGGGTGCTGTAGATACATGCTGAGAAGAACCAAATGGCAATTGATGTGCTTTCCCTAATTGACAAGCATTACAAATTGAGGAAGAGGGAATATTAGTATCTATAGCTAAATTATTATCTTGTAGAATTCTAATGGTAATTGGAGATGCAGGGTGCCCTAGCCTTCTGTGCCATTGTTCTTTCGAAAGTTTGGCTGTCAGCAAGGCTTGACTGAAATTATGCGGTAGAACGTATAGGCCATTCTTACATCTACCGTGGAGCAGGAGTTTCTTCGTGACTCGGTCCTTAACCAAAAAATAGTTTGGGTGAAATTCTACAACAGCATTATTATCAGATGCTAGTCTTTGTACTGAAATTAGGTGCTTATTGATTTTAGGAACATATAGGATATGTTTCAGAACAAGAGATGAACCAGAAATTAATGAATTCCCAATATGAGAGATAGACAAACCTGCGCCATTTGCAACCTGAATTTGGTCGGTGCCAGTGTAGCGTTCTCTGGTGGTAAGCCTCTCTAGGTCATTGGTGATATGATCTGTGGCTCCAGTGTCAACATACCAGTTTGTGTCACTAGTGTATCCACTTGTTGCCAAAGCTGCTTGTTTGAGATTATTTTCGGCTTGATATGCCTGATCAAATCTGTGCCAGCATTGCAAAGCATCGTGATTGGGCTTACCACAAATCTGACAGACAATGCCTGAGCTGCTTTGTGTCTTTGATGGTTGACGTCCAGGATTGTTCACAGTACGCCTTGATTGTCCATGACCACTATTTAACTGACGACTACGACCGCGACTACCTCGACCTCCATTGGCACCTCCACGAATGGATATCCTATTGACATTGTTAGCAGATGAAAGTTGCTCAAATGTACCCTTACGCAAGTGCCGCATCTCATAGCTCAGCATGTGAGCATACACGTCGCTGACAGTGTATACATCTGTTCTGGTTGTAATGCTTGTGACTAGAGGATCATAATCTGGACCAAGTCCTTGCAGCATGTAGGCGATGAGTTCTTCATCCTCTATTCGCTTGCCAATGGCAGCAAGTGTATCACCAAGATGTTTTACTTTACGAAAGTAGTCAGCAATTGTCATGTCCTTTTTCTGGATAGTAGAGAGTTCCATACGGATCTGCATTGCTCTTGCTCGAGATGTGGAAGCAAATTGTCGCTCCAGCGTAATCCAGGCTTCTCGTGCAGTGGTGATTCCAACCATCGTGCTGAGAACCTCCTCAGTGACTGATGAGTTGATGAGGCTGAGTACCAGCTGGTCCTGGGGGTACCAGACTGTGAACTCAGGGTTGATGATAATTTTGCGATTCCCTGTTTCTTCACTTGGTTCAACGGCGATCGTCTGGCTTGGTGCAGGCATGGATCCATCCACAAAACCAACAAGGTTTTGGCTACGCAAGTAGGGAAGGATTTGGGTAGACCACAGTAGATAATTTTCTTGTGTAAGCTTAACACTAATCACCTGACTGATCGACGGAGAAGACATTGTGTTGATTGGGATTGACATGTCTAACAGCAGAGGCTATGGATCTCGTGGATCTTATTTCTGCTCTGATACCATATCAAGTTTATGCAAAACTGTACCTCACACTATTGAGGACATATTCTATTTATATTGGCAAAAGATTAACTAATAGATCCGATTTCATAGGAAACTAACGAAGTAAGCCTATTCTTATGGCATGACTAACTTCAAGCTATTCTAATGGATTGACCAATTCTAACAACTGACACACTTTTTGTCACATGATCTTGCCTGGAATTATTGATGAGGATGAGGATGATGATATACCATTCCTTTTAGTTCTCTATTATATGGAGCTGAAATGAAAGACAAGAAGACCTTCAACTATGTTAGGAATTACGAACCTCCACACTGGTTTGATATTGTCCACTTTGAGAATAAGCTCTCGTTACTTTACTTTGGGCTCTCCCAAGAGAGTCTCTTACCAATGGAGATAGTATTCCTGACTTATAAACCCATGATCTTCCACTAAATTAACTAATGTGGGACTTACTACTAATAATCCTCAACAATCCTCCCCTCGAACAAAGTACACTATAAGCCTCCGTTGAGGCTTATGGAGCTCTCGAATAGCCTCCCCTTAATTGAGACTCGACTCTTCCTCCCCTCGAACAAAGTACACTATAAGCCTCCGTTGAGACTTATGGAGCTCTCGAATAGTCTCCTCTTAATTGAGGCTCGACTCCTTTCTCTAGAGCCCTCGAACAAAGTACACCATTCATTTATTCGACACTTTAGTCACTTTTGACTACACATTCTGTTGGAAAAAGGGATAGTAAAAGAGATAGGAATAGATAAAATAGATGAAAGCTGCCGTGCTTTATTATTGTCTACTGACTCATGCTTGGAGGGTTACACAATTCCAGTATTTATACCTCATACACTGGACCAGAAATAGTAAATCATGGAAATAAATTCAAATCTACTGCCAATTAGTAAATCATGGAAATCTAGATAAATTCAAATCTACTACCAATCTCCTAAAATCTTGGTAGTTTGAATATTTAAATCATCATATCTTCATTTTGAATACTTTCAATCATATCTCAACACAATCGAGGCTCAGATTGTTCCATATTTGAGGATTCAAGATATGGTTTAAAGTAGTTGAGATATGATACAAATATTCAAACTAACACGATTTTAGGAAATTGTTAGTAGATTTGAATTTATCTCGATTTCCATAATTTACTGGTCCAATGTATAAGGTTATAAATACTGGAATTGCTTAACTTTAAGCATTTAGTTAGAAAATAATAATAAAACACAGCAACTTTCATCCCTTTTATCTATTCCTATCTCTTTCACTATCTCTTTTCCAACAAACTTTAGGCCATATTCTGATATCATGTTAGGAATCACGAACCTCCACATTCTTGCTCTTTCACCATCCCTTTTCCAACAAACTTTAGGGCATGACTCTGATATCATGTTAGGAATCACGAACCCACTTTGAACATAAGCTCTCATGACTTTGCTTTGGGCTTCTTCAGAAGACCTCACTTTGAGCATAAACTCTCACAGCTTTGCTTTGGGCTTCTCCCAAAGACCTCGTAGTAATAAAGATAGTATTCCACTAAATTAACAACTTAAAATCTAGCGGTGGGTTTGGGCCATTTGTGCTGGGCCACGCTTGAATGTCAGGCTTGAATGTCTAGTGAGCTTGAAATAGGTTCGATAGAAACATGGGTTTGATTCAACCCAAGCATCACATTTGTGTGTTATGACCGTCAAAAATGGAGAGCAGTAGTCCTAATCTGAAGATTCTATGCCGAGAACAGCAGTGGGTTTCGTGAATCTTGTTGACCGAAGTGGCCGAAGAATCGTAAGTGATTTCCGTTCCTTTTAAATTCTCTTCTTAATCAAACGAACAATCTTTGGTTGAAACTCGTAGTGATTAATGTCGGAGTACGAGTTATGAGTTGTAAATTACTTCCCCTTCCAACCTCTCTGAACAGCCTTATCAATTCAGGGCGGACCTTGAAACATGCCACTCAAATTCATTCCCATCTCATCACCACTGCCTTCCTTTCCCTCCCTTTCCTCTTCAATAACCTCCTCAACTTGTACGCCAAATCTGGTTCTCTCGACCAAACCTTGTTGTTCTTCTCCTCAACCCCACATGACTCCAAGAACGTTGTCTCTTGGACTTCTCTTATCACCCAATTTTCCCGTTGTAAAAGACCCTTTCACGCCTTGACTTTCTTTAACCATATGAGGTGTTCTGGGGTTTATCCCAATCACTACACCTTCTCTGCTGTCTTATCTGCTTGCACTGACACTATGGCTTCTGTTCATGGGGATCAGATGCATTCTTTGATTTGGAAACACGGGTTCCATGCTGACGTCTTTGTTGCCAGTGCGTTACTTGACATGTATGCCAAGTGTTGTGATATGTGCAGGGCCGAGAAGGTGTTCGAGGAAATGCCCCTGAGAAACCTAGTGTCTTGGAACTCTATGATTGTGGGATTCTTGCAGAACAAGCTATATGATCGGGCCATTCTCTTCTTTAAGACGCTTCTACTCGAGAGTCTAACTGCTGTTGATGAGGTAAGCTTTTCTAGTGCTTTGAGTGCTTGTGCCAATGTTGGTAACTGGGAGTTTGGGAAACAAGTTCATGGAGTTGCTCTCAAGCTTGGTGTCAGGAATTTGGTTTATGTAAATAACTCGCTGATTGACATGTATAGTAAGTGTGGCTTGTTTGACGACGTTGTGAAGTTGTTTTCAAACATTGGAGCTAGAGATGTTGTTACTTGGAACATTATGATCATGGCATGCGTTTATAATAACAATTATGAAGATGCCTGCAATAATTTTTGGATGATGAGGAGGGAAGGTTTAATACCTGATGAAGCGTCATACTCCTCTGTTCTTCATTCTTGTGCAAATCTTGCAGCATTATATCAGGGAGCACTCATCCATAATCAGATCATAAAATCTGGATTTGTGAAGAATTTGTGTGTTGCAAGCTCTTTGGTCACGATGTATGCAAAGTGCGGCAGCTTGGTAGATGCTTTTCAGATATTTGAAGAGACTGTGGACCGTAATGTGGTTTGTTGGACAGCCATAATTGCAGCTTGTCAACAACACGGTCATGCTAACCAGGTCGTTCAGTTATTCGAGCAAATGTTGAGAGAGGGGATTAAACCTGACTATATTACTTTTGTTTCTGTTCTCTCTGCTTGCAGCCACACTGGTCGGGTTGAAGAAGGGTTCTTCTACTTTAATTCAATGACTGAAGTGCATGGTATTTACCCTGGATATGAGCATTATGCGTGTATAGTCGACTTGCTTGGCCGTGCTGGGCAGTTGGATAGAGCTAAGAGGTTTATAGAACTGATGCCTATCAAACCAGACGCCTCTGTATGGGGTGCTCTGCTTAGTGCTTGCAGGAATCATAGCAACCTTGAAATGGGTAAGGAAGTGGCTCAGGAACTTTTTGAATTGGAACCAGATAATCCTGGAAATTATGTGCTGCTTTGTAACATCTTGACACGTAATGGGATGTTACGCGAGGCCGACGAGGTTAGAAGAAAGATGGAAGCCATCGGAGTGAGGAAGGAACCAGGATGTAGCTGGATTGACATAAAGAATTCAACATATGTGTTCACAGTGCATGATAAGTCGCATGAGAAAACGCAGGAGATTTACAAGATGTTGGAGAAGGTGAAGGAGTTAGTAAAGAAGAAAGGGTATGTGGCTGAAACTGAATTCGCAATAAACATGGCAGAAGCATACAAGGAGCAGAGTTTGTGGTACCATAGCGAGAAACTAGCTCTTGCACTTGGGCTGCTCAGCCTTCCCGCCGGGGCTCCAATTAGGATAAAAAAGAACTTAAGAACTTGTGGAGACTGTCATACCGTAATGAAGTTTGCATCAGAAGTTTTTGGGCGAGAGATTATAGTAAGAGACATAAGCAGATTTCATCATTTCACCAATGGCATTTGTTCTTGTGGAGATTACTGGTGATTGATTTAGTTAGAGTTGGTAATATGGATCATCAAGTTTTTGTTCATCTTGATTTGTTCTTCTATTCATCATTGGTACTTATCAATTGAGGCAACTGTGATTTATCTGATATCATAATGCTTGCAGTGTGAACGCAGGGATACAAATTGGACACTGTTGAATACTCAAATGTGTTCCCCATCAGAAATTCACTGCAGCAAGGCAATTTAAACACAATGGGGAGCTATCTTTCAACATTTGATTAGGTATTATACCTTCCACCTTCAATACTACACCTTCATGTATGCTAACTCATGAAACATTGAGTTTGTCCCTTAATCTACAAGTCATCAAAGATTATCATCAACTATAAGAGCTCACATAGCCCTTGTGTAATAGCTTGAAACTCCACATTTTATATTTTATATTTTATATTTTTTACTTCATCATATCACTAAATTACCTCTAAGATGAGTATATACCTTGTCGTAGATCTTTATCTACTATTAATCCAACATAGTCAATGTCCGTGTAAGCTTCCAATGCAAGGGGATTGTTTTTGTTTAAACAAGGCTCCTTTTCCTGAAGTCTCTTGCAAGTAATGTAATACTCTAATATGTTGTCTGAAGATGAGGCTCTCGTCGGTAATGCATAAATTGACTAATTACACTTACGGAGTATGCTATGTCATGTTGAATGTGAGTTAGATATACAAATCTCCCCACTAGCCTCTAGTAAAACTCTGTTCATTGTAAGTTCTTTTGACACTCCCCATCTTTGACGTGGATCCATTTCCATTGCACGATAAGATAAGGAATCACTACAAGGGAAGTAAGATTTGGATTACTTTGTTGATCGAATATCTCAAGGCAAGAACACTTGTTTGAGATTCGAATCACTCCACAAGCAAGATCGATCATGTCTAGCTTGAATGATTCTTATTGATCAAATATCTCAACGCAAGATCACTTGTTTGAGATTCGAATCACTCCACAAGCAAGATCGATCATGTCTAGCTTGAATGATTCTTGTTTATCAAATATCTCAACGCAAGACCACTTGTTTGAGATTCGAATCACTCTACAAGCAAGATTGATCCTGTCGAGCTTGAATGATTCTACATGTAACCTAAACTACGTAGAATTGCAAATAAACTTAGCCATTGGGTAAAGAAAAACACAAATGCTTCTTTTACTACATTTTCCAAGTCCCTTACAAATACAACATACATGGCTTTATACAGTCTCAAAATGAAACTATTAAAGACATTCCAAGAGTTAACATTCATACTTAATGGCCATAATTAACCATTATGTAATTGTAACCTAAAGTAAATAAAAACTCTTAAACTACGTTAATGAAATACAATAACTCTAAATTGTAATCCACCCAAAATTTATCACATGAAACTTCATTCTTCTTCAATGTGACATGAATTGAAATATCTTTTGATAATTTCAACAATATTTTCTTCACATCTTCATTCAAGCATATTGTATGATTTATGTCTCATTCTGCTTTTTCTTATTTCCATTCATAAATTTGTTACTTATTTCTATTGTGATATGCAAATGTCCTAAGTTGAGTATGCATCTTCCTTGTTGAGAAAGTACTTTAGCCTTCTAGGTTATTTGATCTCAAATTCTCTCATTAATTTCCTTCTAAGTTCAATCTTTTCTTCTTTATTATCTCCCGTAACTATGATATCATCTACATACACTAGAAGTATTGTAACTCTTCTTGGTTTTGAGTGCTTGATAAATAGAGTAATCTCCTTAACTCTACATATACTCATCGTCTTTCATTACCGTTGTGAATCTTCCAAACCACACACTTAGGTGATTGTTTTAATTCATAATGGACTTAGACTGCACACTTTACCTCTTGAGCTTGTTAGGATCGCACAACAACGCACACACTTAATCTAGATGAACACAAAAAATAGGATAGAGAAAATGCAAGGAGAATATTGGCTAAAGGTTTATATTGATGACTTCAGACATGTAGAGTAAGAGTGTAACGCCTCAAATCCACAGCTAGCCGATATTGTTCTCTTTGGGCTGCCCCTCAAGGCTTTAAAACGCGTATGCTAGGGGAAGGTTTCCACACAGTTGGGGAGGAGAACAAACCACCCTTTGGGGCCCAGCGTCCTCGCTGGCATCTTTCCTTCCTTCAATCGATGTGGGACCGCCCCCAAATCCACCCCTGTTTGGGGCCCAACGTCCTTACTGGCACACCGCCTCTTCGGGGAACAGCGAGAAGGCTGACATATCGTCTGGTGTCTGGCTCTGATACCATTTGTAACGTCCCAAATCCACCGCTAGTAGATATTATCCTCTTTGAGCTTTCCCTTTCGGGCTTTCCCTCAAGGCTTTAAAACGTGTCTGCTAGGGGAAGGTTTTCACACCCTTATAAAGGGTGGTTTGTTCTCCTTCCTCCAATAGAGTGCCAGCGAGGACGCTGGGCCCCGAAGGGGGGTGGATTGTGATGTCCCACATTGGTTGGGAAGGAGAACAAACCACCATTTATAAGGGTGTGGAAACTTCCCCTAGCAGACACGTTTTAAAGCCTTGAGGGGAAGCCCGAAAGGGAAAGTCCAAAGAGGACAATATCTGTTAGCGGTGGATCTGAGTCGTTACAAAGAGAGAATACAGAGAATACCTAAAGTACATTTTCGAAGCTCTGCTTGAGGGGATATATATGGTTTAGCTTACTATATATAACTTTACCAGATATAATCATCTACCATATATAACTTTACCTTTTTGCTATTTACTATTTATGACAATTTGCTATATGTCATTTACCAAATATAATTTTACCAAGTATTACCGACTAAGCTATAAATAAGCAGCAGACTCCATAGCTTACAAATCTTAAACGAATGCTGTCATAGCTTTCCTCATCTAGATCACCGCGAAAGAACACATTCTTACATATGTAAGAGCTGCCAATTTAAGTTGGTAACTAAAGATAGCAATATTCTTGTAGTGTTCATCTTTGTTACTAAGGCAAATGTGTCTCCCAGTAACTTGAATAGATCCCTTAGCTACTAACCTTACATTAAGAGAAACTATGTCGTCAAGTTTGAATAGATCCCTTAGTTACTAACCTTACATTAAGAGAGGCAAGGTTATTCAGTGTGTCCAAAGGGAGGCTTTAGTGAAGAACAATTTACACTCGGTGAATGTCGCATCAATTGAGATGTAAGACTTCCTATATTTAAGATTGTAGCATTCGTACCCCTTTCTGGTAGAAGAATATCCTAAAAAGACACATTTTATTGCTCTTTGAGTGTTGTTCAAGGCTATGCACCAGAACATGGGGGTGTGAGGTCATTTGATATTAGAAAGCGAAGATAAAATTGGTTGCACACTTTTACTTGGAAAGATGCACCAATACCATCTTTTACTTCGATGACCTTTCCTTGTTTCTTGTCTTCTTCAGTACCCAATTTTCAATCATTGGGTTCTTGACTTCTTCTTGTCTGTACACCAACACCTGTCACAGAACAAGAATAGCATGCTCTTTCACACACACACACAGGTGTAATAATGAAAACTAAGAAACGCCTGAAGAAACTTAAGTAGTAAAGTGGAGTGAATGGAGAGTCAGAAATGGAATTTTGTAACTAATACTCACCTCATTCGGTGTACAAGTTGTTGGATGAGGCGTACTTTGTTCGAGGGGAGGTGTTGGATCATGAAAGTCCCACATCGGCTAATTTAGGGAATGATCATGGGTTTATAATCAAAGAATACTCTCTCCATTGGTATGAGGCCTTTTGGGGAAGCCCAAAGCAAAACCATGAGAGCTTATGCTCAAAGTCGACAATATCATACCATTGTGGAGAGTCGTGTTCGTTTAACATGGTATCAGAGCCATGCTCTAAACTTAGTTGTGCCAATAGATTGGTAAATCCTCAAATATCGAACCAAGAACTCCAAAAGAAAAGGAGACAAGCCTCCTTGAAGGTAGTAAAAAATGATTAAGACTCCAAAGGAGTCGAGCTGACTCCAAAAGAAAAGGAGACAAGCCTCCTCGAAGGTAGTAAAAAATGACTAAGACTTCAAAGGAGTCGAGCCTCGATTAAGGGGAGACGTACCTTGTTCGAGGGGAGGTGTTGGATGATGAAAGTCCCACATCGATTAATTTAGGGAATGATTATGGGTTTATAAACAAAGAATACTCTCTCTATTGGTGTGAGGCCTTTTGGGGAAGCCCAAAACAAAGTCATGAGAGCTTATGCTTAAAGCGGATAATATCATACCATGGTGGAGACTCGGGTTCGTCTCACACCAAAAAGAGGAAGAAAAGATGATGTTTGGTGTTAGTTTAGTCTTGATGTAAAGCAAGAAAAGGAAAGAAAAGATAGAGAAAAGTAGTGTATTATTTTTCATGCTTGTAATTGTTTTGGCCTTTTCTGTCATATTCATAACTGCGTCTTATGTTTGAGCTGCCATTCAATTAATTAGGTCAGATTGGAGCCATCCGCCATTTGGTATTCTTTTTCTCTTTTAAAAGTTGCCTTTAACATCAGATGGCTTCCACGTTGCTCATTCATTAAGGCTTCCAAACAACGCTTTATTTTTTTGTACTTTTCTATTTGTTGTTGCATGCTTATGTTTTGGTTGAGGAGTCCCAAGTTGGTTAATTTAGGAAATGATCATGAGTTTATAAGTGAGGAATACTATCTCCATTGGTATGAGGCCTTTTAGAGAAGCTCAAAGCAAAGCCATGAGAACTTATTCTCAAAGTGGACAATATCATACCATTGTAGAGAGTCGTGATTCATAACATGGTATCAGAGCTATGCTCTAAACTTAGCCATGTCAATAGAATCCTCAAATATCGAACAAAGAATTGTGAGTTCGAAGGTGTAGTCAAAAGTGACTAAAGTGTCGAACAAAAGATGTACTTTGTTCGAGGGCTCCAGAGAAAGGAGTCGAGCCTCGATTAAGGGGAGGCTATTCGAGAGCTCCATAAGCTTCAGGGGAGGCTTATAGTGTACTTTGTTTGAGAGGAGGATTGTTGAGGATTACTGGGGGTGAGTCCCACATTGACTAATTTAAGGAATGATCATGAGTTTATAAGTGATGAATACTATCTCTATTGGTATGAGGCCTTTTGGGAAGCTCAAAACAAAGCCATGAGAGCTTATGCTCAAAATGGACAATATCATACTATTGTGGAGAACCGTGATTCCTATCCTAACCTAACTCATCAAGTATGAGTTAAGAAGCTTGGTTTGTGTTAAGAAGCTTTTAACTCAAACAAGAAAGATAAGCAGGACCCTCAAGTATGGCCTGCATGCTTTCTGGTGTTGTTGGGCCTCACCTGTTTTCCAATCAACAAAAGGCCTTTATCTCCAAATCTATATTGCAAATGCGCAACTAAAAAGCTTTGAAGACCATCCCAACTTTTTAGAACATCACAGCAGAGCAGATGGGATCGGATCAGATCAGATCAGATCAGAAATTAAGTGTTAACTAACACCTCTTGCTGCAACATGAAGTTAACGGGTCAGCTCCTACAAATGGCAACTGGTGAAGTGATGGGTGGTGAGACACAAGAATGATAGAGATTAATGCTTAACAAGAATAATAATGTGTGGATTTAAAAGAGAAGCACATGTAATTGGTTCTTCCTTTTCTTCCTTTGTAAATATGATTAGACAAGCTTTGTTTTAAGAATGCCTCTTTTCAATTCTACAACCACACGTATATCAACACGTTGGATATGTGTTAAGAATGAGAAATAGAAATAGAATTGGGATCGAAAGTATGATCTTCATTAATGTTTACAACGTTTAAATAGGATACAAACTATCAATTAATACCTACAAACGAAGGAAAATATATAATTAACTAAATCTGGTAAATAAGATAAAATATACTACTAACAACTCCATAAAGAAAAAAATATTAACTTATTACGAATATATAAGATATACTCCATAACTAATTAATATATTTGACAGTTATTAGGCATGACATAGTTTATTCCGTTCGTATGCTTGGTCAATTTATGCATGAACCAAGAAAATCACGTTGGGAGACAACTCGAATTCCGTTCGTATGCTTATCAACGTCACTTCTATGCAACTTGTCATTTTTTTTTCATCTTTATAAAATGTTTATATGGAAAAGTAGCAAAATCCTAAAAGGAACTACACCAAGCTTTTATAAAATTCAGACAATAAATTCTCTTAATACATTTAAATAGTTATGGAAAACTATATGGATGGTAACAATCCGATTTTTTAAAATCCTAGACGGTCACAGGCTCATGTCATTATAAAGTAGAAGAACGAAGATGTAACACTTAAAAAAATGGTCAAAGTCAACGGAGGAACAAATAGGTCATTTTGCCTCCCTAGCCACTCTAGAGATTTGAGTTGAGCCCTAGCAAATGACCAGCAAGAGAGAAAAACAAAGGGAGTGAGAGAGAGTTGAGACGACCTAGAGAGGGGAGGAAGAAAGAACCACTAGAAGTTGCCTCCAGCCACAATCTAGTTGCAAGGACTTCTTCTTGGAAGGAAGAAGAAGATTTGGGTGACCGGAGTGTCATTTTCTGTCAAGAACTGATAAGATTCGCAAGGCAATCTTTCACCGTTTTTCCTTAGATTCGCGAATTAAGTCCTAAGATTTTGATATGGTTGTCTAGGAAGGATTCTCCACAGATTTCATATAGGAACCGGGCTAAAATCTTAATAAAAAACTGTTGTCCCGAGAGATTTTTCAAGAACGGTAAGAAAGGGGTAATGTACTAACTTCTGACATCCATAAATCGATCCGTGTTGAAGTAAAATTTCAAAAAGACGCAGCTCCATTCGACCGATGACATACGACTGCTTCTCTAACCCGCGCCCACGTCTGACCCAAAAGATGCTCCAACCTGATCTGCGTGTGCCACACGTCAACGTAAGGAAATTTGGGTTCACAGCGCTTGCCTCCATATTCAAATCCACACACTTGTCATCGACTGACCAACTCGAGCACGCCACGTGGCATAATAAGAACTCGCAACCTCCCCCTAAGGTGCGTCTGCACATGCACCTGGAATGTCTCTCCAGCGTGTGAGGGTCTGTTTTTTGTCTATTTGACTTCCATTTGCTCGATTTTTTATCTCAATTCCAATTCTAACCTTATTTTTATGTGATTTAGGACCTAATTGAAGAAAATCTCTCTTTTTAGACTCCCAGTTCGTGTGGAAACATTTAACGAAAGGGCACACGTCAATCAAGCAAATCACCACACGGACTTTAGGAAGAAATACTTGTGGGAATGCATGCTAAAATATTTACCCTAGGTATATAGTTTTTCCTATGAATTGAACCTAGGTGATTAGTATATTAAGAGTATGGAAGCACGTTGTGTAGAATGTTAATATGCCTTATGTTTCCGCTATATAAATGTTTATTTCATTCTAAAAGGAGGATGGAGAATTTGTGATCTGTGTTCCGGGTGCTTGATGGATGTTATCGCTCCGTTGATCATGTATGTTTATTTTGCATGAAATGATATTTGATGACTCTAGATGAATGTTTTGCACTTTTCATGTATTTAATGAACCAATATCATGTTAAGACTAGGGACTTGTGGTTAGGTTGACTAGTCACTAAATTTAGACCTAATCTTTCCGAGCCTAACAGACCACCAAAGCTTACGAACCACCTTAAGAGTTGTCCTTATGCTATAAGATGTGTGAACAATGTCAACAACTTGGTGGGAGAACAAGAGTTTTTGATCAAAGCCTGATTGAACCTAGATGTTTCGCATGGAAAACGAGAGACCCACGTCGTATAGTCCATTAGCTTAATGGGATAAGGGAGGGGTTGCACCTCCTAATGAGGGTGACTTTATGGACCTGAGAGGTTTCAGCGAGGTAGCACCTCATAGGTCACCAGTCATTCACAGCTCGAAATAAGGAACTCTCAGGGTTTAAAATGAATGGATCGAGACCAGAATAGCCCAAGGGGGACAAGACCAGAACTAGACGTGCTAGAGCCAATGAGAAACTCGTGGGAATCTGTTACTCTTAGAAGGTAATGAGAGCCTACAAGTAGGTGACTTACCAAGTATAACTTTTATACTCATCCCTGTTTTCCTTCCATTTAAGGTGTTCGCAAACGGTCGGTCGAGGTGGAGGAGCGTTCGAGAGCTGTGCCGTCACAAAGGGGGTTGTTTTAGTATGTCAGTCCATTTTTAACTTTTGGAGCCTTTTGTATTTTCTTTTATATTATATCGCCCAATTTGAACATAAGTTCTTATGACTATGCATTTGGTTCGGCCTCGTACCAATATAAATAGTATCCCTCACATATATACCCATGATATTCTCTTTAACTAGTCAATTTATGGAACTCCAACAATTCTTAACTCTAATACCGATGGGTAAATAAATAAATAAAAAAAAGAGGGAAGACATGTGGTAGATGCCACCGTACACTGCTGCCGATGGTGTGTCAGACGCCATTGACGGCGAAAGGACCGCTCAGCCACCAATTTTCGAGGCCACTTGAGAGCAGAAAATAAGAGAAGAATTTAAGGAGGCGTCGGGGTGAAGTGGAAACATATTAACCCTCAGGGATCCACCCACTTGAAATATTCGTTACAAACCCACATCCGCCGGAAACCTTGCACCTGAAACTTGTAAGCATCTGCCGAGCCTTGAAGCTTGAGGTATGAGAATTGTGAGAGACAAAGTGTCGTGACCCAGTATTTACTACGAGCCGTGACCCAAAAGGACAATGACGTGTAGTGCATATGCATGAAATTCAAAAGAAAACATTTTTTCGAAAATCGATCATATATTTCATAGAAGAGCGTTTCAATACAAGGAGTCCATATGTGACTAGTTTTTTCTACAATGGAAGAAACATGAAGGACTAAGTGTGCTAATAGGTAAGACTGGACTGACGCCCCAGGACATGTTTTCCTTTGTGACAATCCACATCCCTCAATGCGCCCTCTCTTGACCCAATGCTTCAGATACTTGAAAAAGGAAGATAAAGCAAGGATGAGTATAAAAGTTATACTCAGTAAGCCACCTACTAGTAAGCTCTGATCGCATCCTAATCTTAACAAATTCCCACATACTTTTCTTTGGCTCTAGGACGTCTAGTTCTGGTCTTAGTTCCTTGGGGCTTCTTTGGTTCTTCGTCATTTCATTTAAACCTTAAGAGTTCCCTTCTGTCGACCTATGTATGACTGGTGCCCTACGAGTAGCTACCTTGACATTGCTTTGAGACTACCTAATATCTTACCTAGGAAGTGAGCTGCAACCCCTTGACCCATGATAGCTCCCCTGGTCGGAGAGAGCTACCCCTCTTAACCCATCCAACTAAATGGCCTATTCAATGTGGGCACACATTTCCCATGCTAAAATGGCTAAAAGCAGTCAGGGTCTGATCAGGAACCCCCTGGTTGTCCACGAAGCTGATACCAATCACACACATGCAACCTAAGGGTACTCTAGAGGTGGTTCGTATGCCGTGGTGGTTTGTTAGGCTCCTAGGGAGGGGGTTAGGTCTATACTTAATGACTTGTCACTCTAATCACAGAACCCTAGACTTATCGTTACACTGATTCATGAAAGCTAATGAGTGTGCATACAACTGTATCTAGCATCATCATACATAATTCATGCAAAAATAAAAAAACATGCTCAACGGGGCGATAACATCCATCAAGCTCCTAGAGCATAGAGTTCACAAGTTCCCTTCCTCCTTTCAGCATGAATTAAACATATACATATAAAGCGGGAGCTTAAAGCATAATTGCAACACTCAGATAATTCTCCATAATACATCCATACTCTTAACAATCAAAATACCTACATTCGATCCATGGAGAGCTACATCTAAGGAAAATGGGCTAGCATGCATGCAAACCAAGCGATTCCTACAAGTATCCCTTCCTAAATATCGTGTGGCGACTTACCTAGTCGACGTGTGCCCT
Source organism: Cucurbita pepo subsp. pepo (assembly GCF_057944985.1). Classification (NCBI taxonomy): domain Eukaryota; kingdom Viridiplantae; phylum Streptophyta; class Magnoliopsida; order Cucurbitales; family Cucurbitaceae; genus Cucurbita; species Cucurbita pepo. Next base: position 127,704 of record NC_141815.1, on the reverse strand, counting down.
TACGTTAGCATTTCTAAGTGAGTAGAGTGTCCAAAAACACTAATTTTTCCCAAATAGGTCCTAAATCACATAAAAATTGGGTTAGAATAGGAATTAGGTTGAAAATCAAGCAAATAAAAGTCGAACGGGCCAAAACACGCTTACACGTGCTAGCCATGCGCCGAGATGAGCCTACTCATAGGTTCTACACGCAAGTGCCATGCACTCACACTTTTCTACAATCGTGGGTCGTCGGTTTGGTTTGGGCAAGGTGGTTCAGCTGAACGGCGGGTCGTTGCGGTTCGATTTGTCGCGTGGGTACTAGGTCGGATGAGGAGCGCGGGTCAGGTTGGCGATGCTGTGGACGCGTGTCGCTGAAAGAATGGAACCGCATCTCTCCAGACGGCGTTCAAAGCGTGTATGGTGGCTATCGGCGCATGGGAAACCTCTCGCCGGCTGACACGTGGCACGTCGTTGCCTTCTCTCTCCTCCTAACAGAAAAATGAGATTTCTGATTAGTTTTTGATGTCCTTCTCATTTTTTTATCTTCCGATTCTTATTCCAAACCGAAATGATTTCTTCATCAAAGTTTTAGATCGTACTACAAACTATGTGCTAGTATTTTTTCTTGATTTTTGCTTGACCATATGATGAGTTATGAGCGTCAGAAGGAGGTTCTTTAGCACCTTTACCGTTCTTGGAAGAATTCTTAGATCTCAACGTTTCCGGCCGATTTTTTTCACGAAATCAGCGGTGGATCTTCCCTAGATGAAGATATCAAACTTTAGCACTTCATTCACAAAGGAAGTGTTGTTTGACTGAGGAGGAAAACGTTGACGAGGGAAAAACTGAAATTGATTGAAGAAGAAAATAACGGAAAATGCATGAGAGAAAGAAAATAGAGGAGCGACTGAGGAGGAAAACGTTGACGAGGGAAAAACTGAAATTGATTGAAGAAGAAAATAACGGAAAATGCATGAGAGAGAGAAAATAGAGGAGTGAGCAAGCCTACCCGGGATAGACCCCAACGATGTGTGTGTATTTTCGCACTTTGCATTTTCTTCTACTTGAACTTAAGACCTGTGTGTTATTAGGTCGACGCTCTAACCACTTGAGCTATTCAACTTGACTGTTAATAAAATTGGCTCCTCTGCAATGATATACCACTGGTGGATTAAACCAAGTTCTAATACCACTTGTTGTTTGATGGAGGAGGAAAACGTTGACGAGAGAAAAGTCAAAATTGATTGAAGAAGAAAATAACGGAAAACACAAGAGAGAGAATAGTTTTATTGTGTGCTGAAGACTCGATGATTTCATTTTCTCATTCAGTTGCGATATTTAAATAACAAACTATCCTAAAAATAGAAAAGTAAATGGCAACTTAATGAATGCTCTTCCACTGGACGTGTACTTCCCACCTACTTGAATTGTGTGGGTTTAACGTAAAAATAGTTACCTAATAAAAATAGTTAACTAAAAATTATGGATCACATTCACTCGTTAGGGATTTATCTAACATGAAGGTCTTAGATATGAAGAAGAACATTCAAGATCTTACCTTGCGGATTCCTCTTGGATCTTAACGGAAGATGAAACTTCGACTACACTTGTCCTCCTTTTCTTCAAGAAGAAGTTCTTGCGTCTAAGTCTGAACTTTGATGATGGTTTTCCATCGAGATGTTCGACTGGTTACTTTTCTCCTCAAGTTTTTCTCTCAACTTTCTTTCTTTCTCTTTTCTCTTTTGCAGGTGCTCTTTGGAAAATCCACAAGACCCCTATAATGGGTTGAGGGACAAAATGCCTCTTTTACCCCTCTGACTTTGACCGTTCTTTTTTTTTTTTTTGTTAGAGCGTTACAAACTTTTCCCTCCTTTGAAATTTTCGTCCCCGAAAGTTGGTAGCTCTTGGAAGAGTTTGGGATAGGCTCTCCTTGCGTCATCTTTCTGTTCTCAGGTCGCCTCCTCGTCTTGGTGGTTACCCCATGAGATCTTCACTAAGGGAATAACTTTGTTGCGCAGTCCCCTAGTGTCTTGAGCCAAAATTCTGCTAGGTCTTTCCTTATAGGACAAATCTTCCCGAAGAGGAAGCATTTCGTGTTCGATCACATGAGTAGGGTCTGAGGTATACTTTCGTAGCATAGACACGTGGAACACATTGTGAACGGTGGTGAGGTTTGTTGGTAGACCAATTCTATAAGCTACGACCCCAACTATCTCTAAAATCTCGAAGGGGGCTTAATTTTTCCTTCTTTCCAAACCTTTTCACCCACCTCGAACTCGAGATCCTTTCTACGCAAATATGCATAGCTCTTTTATCGGCTCTGTGCGATGAGAATTTTTTGCTTAATTTTATGCACTGCTTTGTTGGTGACCTAAACCAACTCTGGTCCCAGTAGTTGCTGCGTGCCTACCTCTTCCTAAAATATCGGTGTTCGACATCTACGTCTATACACTGCCTCAAAAGGGGCCTTCTAGATGGTCGCTTGATAACTATTATTGTAGGCAAATTCTATCAGAGGTAGATGTTCGTCCCAGCACCCAGCAAAATTCATAACACAGTCTCGCAACATATCTTCTAAGATTTGATTCAGTCATTCAGTTTGTCCGTCCGTCTGAGAATGAAATGATGTACTAATCCTTAGCTGAGTTCCCCATGCTTTTTGGAGGGTTTTCCAAAACTGAGAGGTAAACCTAGTGTCTGTTAGGATCGCACAACAACGCACACACTCGATCTAGATGAACACAAAGAAAAAGGAGAGAGAAAATGCAATGAGAACTCTGGCTAAAGGATTTGTATAGATGAGTATGTATAAGAGAGAATACAGAGAATATAAAGTACACTTTCAAAGCTCTACCTAAGGGGATATATATATATATATATATAATATGGTTCCGTTTACTATATATAGCTTTACCATATTTAACCATCTACTATATATAGCTTTACCAGATATAGTTTTACTATGTATAACTCTTGACCAAGCTATAAATAAGTAGCAGGCTCCATAATCTAACAATTCTCTCACTTGGAGACTGATCCAGAACCAAGAATTTCATTCTCAAACGATCACTGCACCATACCAATTAAGGCTTTGCATAACCTCAATTTTCCAACATCAACACATTTTGTCAACATGTTTGCCGGATTCTTTGCACCCTTTGTCTTCTCTAAACACATATCATCTTCTTCCACTAACTTGCGAGTGAAATGGTATCGCCTTCTAATGTGTTTTGCCCTTGAATGTTAGATTGAGTTTTTCATCAACTGTATGGCACTCTGACTATCTGTATAATGAATCTTCTTGCACTGCTTCATGCCTAATTCTTCTAGATAGTCTGTCATCCATATCATCTCCTTTCTAGCTTTAGCTATTACCACGTACTCAACTTCAGTAGATGAAAGAGCGACGCTTTTCTGAAGCTTGGACATCCAACTCACTACTGTTCCATCTATAGTGTAGATATATCTAGATGTGCTCTTGCTAGAGTCTACATCTCCACTAAGATCAGCATCCACAAAACCTTACAGAACTACTTTGCCATTGCCATAACAAAGTGAAGTATTGGATGTATCTCTCAGATATCTCAGAAGCCACTTCACAGCTTCCCAATGTTCTTTCCCTGGATTTGCCATGTACTTGCTAACAATTCCCACTGCATGTGTTATATCATGTCTAGTACAGACCATAGCATACATCAAACTCCCAACTGCAGAAGCGTACGAAACTGATGCCATGTGCTCACGTTCCTCAACTGTCTTGGGAGATTGCCCCTTTGACAATTTAATACGAATTGCCAAGGGGGTAGTTCTGGGTTTAGCATCATTCATCTTGGATTTGGACAACACCTTCTCAATGTACTGCTCTTGGGATAAATTTAATGTGCCAGCAGATCTGTCTCGAGAAATCCTCATCCCAAGAATTGTCTTCGCTGCATCCAAATCTTTCATCTCAAATACTGAAGACAAGCTTGCCTTCAGGTGATTTATCTCTCTCATACTTGATCCAGCAATTAGTATATTATCCACATACAGGAGTAGAAACACATAAGAATCAATGTATTTCTTAAGGTAACAACAATGATCATTTTCACTCCTGTGGAAACCACTCTTGCACATGAAGGAGTCAAACTTCTTGTATCATTGTCTCGGTGCTTGTTTTAGTCCATACAAGCTCTTATTGAGCTTACACACCATGTGCTCATTGCTTGGAGCTGCAAACCCTTCTAGTTGTTGCATATAGATCTCCTCATCTAGATCTCCATGTAAAAATGTCGTTTTTACATCCATTTGCTCAAGGTGCAAATTCTCCGATGCAACAATACTCAGCAGAATTCAGGTAGTAGTTAATTTCACAACTGGAGAAAAGATCTCAACATAATCAATGCCTTTTCTTTGTGAATATCTTTTAACTACTAACCGAGCCTTAAACCTCCTTCTGTCATCTGGTTCAGCCTTGATTATGAACACTCATTTGTTCAATAGAGCTCTCTTTGCTGTAGGTAACTCAGTCAACACCCACATATTATTCTTTTCAAGTGAGCTCATCTCATCATCCATGGCTTGCTCCCACTTGGTTGAATCTTCCACTTCTAGGGTCTCATCAAAGGACTCTGGTTCTCCTTCGTCAGACAGTAACAAATAATGTAATGAGGGTGAATATCTATTTGGTGCTCTGATAGTTCTGGATGATCTTCTCAACACTTGTTCAGGTGTAACTTGCTCCACGTCTAGTTCTTCAGCAACAGGATCAGGAGTTTCTTGAGCTTCTGTTGTAACATCCCTGGGTGAATTTTCTTGTCACTCAAGCTCAACTCCCACTTGCTTCGTAGTGTCAAAGTTTATCTTCTCTTTGTCCTTGTACATGACATTTTCATCAAAGGTCACATCGAAGTGTCTTAGGATTTTTCTATTCTTGTCATCCCAAAACCTGTACCCGAATGTGTCAGAGCCATAGCCTATGAAGTATCATTTCACAGCCTTAGCATCAAGCTTATCTCTTTTCTCTGGATCAACATGAACATACGCAGTACAACCAAAAGTTCTCAAGTGAGAGTACTTGAGTTCTTTTTCTGTCCATACTTCTTCGGGTAATTTGAATTTCAAGGATACTGACGGCCCTCTATTAATCAAATATGCTGCTGTGTTCACAACATCAGCCCAGAATGTCTTTGGCAGTCCAGAATGAATCCTCATGCTTCTTGGTCGCTTATTCAATGTTCTGTTCATCCTTTCTACATTACCATTTTGTCTTGCCTTACCGGGAATTGTTCTTATTAATCTAATTTCCTCAGCTGCACAAAATGTTTTAAACTCTAATTTGTTGTACTCTCCTCCATTGTCAGACATTTGATCTTCAAGCTAGTCTGATTTTCAACTTCAGTTTTTCACTTCTTAAAGGTGTACAACACATCTGACTTGTGTTTCAGAAAGTAAACCGTACCTTCCTGCTGAAGTCATCAATTAAGGTGACGTAGTACCTTGATCCACCAAGTGATGAAACTGGAGATGGCCCCCAAACGTCTGTATGGACCATTTCCAACTACATTTTCTTCGGTTCTCTAGTAGCCTTTGTGAAACTAAGGCGTTTCTGTTTGTCCATAACACAGCTCTCACAAAGACCCATATCAATAGATTTTAAGCCTTCTAAAGCTCCTTTCGTAGTCAGCATCTTCATTCCTTTGACGCTCATATGTCCAAGTCTATTGTGCCATAGACTTGAATTTCAAGCACTCTCGGCAACAACAACTATGTTCATACACCCTGCAGTGGTGTATAAAGTTCCATATTTTGAGCCACGTGCTACCACCGTAGCACCCTTCATAATCTTCCACGAACTCTTCCCTAACTCTGTTGCATAACCTGTGCTATCCAACTGACGAATAGAGATCAGGTTCTTCTTGAGACCACGAATATATTTGACATCCTTTAATGTCCATTGATTTCCTGCCAGAGTTTTTATGCAGACATCCCTTTTTCCTTTAATCTCCAAATCTTTGTTGTCGGCAAGATACACCATCTCGAAATTTTGAGACTTGAAATTCCGGAAAAAATCTTTATTTGGAGACGAATGAAAAGATGCACTTGAATCCAAAATCCAGGATTCAATCGAACTATCCTCGCTAAGGATTAAAGCATCCCCAATGTCTTTTGCTGAATTTATAGAATCATCATCATCTTAAGATTTGTGATTCTGCTTCCTCTTTGGTCTTGTACAATCTGTCCGAAAGTGACATTTTTCACCACAATTCCAACACGTTACATTTTGTCTTTTTAAAGATTTTTCTCGATTATTTGATTTTGATCGCAATTTGTTTGGGCCCTTCGGTTTACTTCTTCCCCGTTGGTTAACACTGAGAGCACTACTAGATGAATTTCCAGTTTCTCGTTTGCGAATACTTTTGCTGAGAACTACATCTCGAATTTCATCAAACTTCAGTTTATCAGATCCTCAGGGAACGGCTGATTGCGGCAACAACAGAATCCCACGACTCGGGTAAAGATGACATCAAAATCAACGCTTTAATTTCATCCTCGAAATTAATTTCCACCGAACTCAGTTGACTTATGATCATATTGAATTCATTTATATGATCAGCAACAGATCCACCTTCAGACATCTCTAGATTGAACAATCTCTGCATTAAATACACCTTGTTTCTAGCTGATGGTTTTTCATACATATTTGACAGCGCCTTCAACAGATCTGTTGTTGTCTTCTCCTTGATAATGTTGAACGCCACGTTTTTGGATAGCGTCAACCAGATTAGCCCTAAGGCTTGTCGATCCTTGAGCTTCAACTGTTTCGTGGTCACGGTATCTGGCTTCACCACCAACAGGGGTTCGTGAAGATCTTTCTGGTACAGATAATCTTCAATCTACATCTTCCAGAAACCGAAATCGGATCCATCGAACTTCTCAATTCCAATCTTTGAACTTTCCATCTTCACAGATCGTGGTGACTTCCGCCTAGCTATGATACCAGTTGTTAGGATCGCACAACAACGCACACACTCGATCTAGATGAACACAAAGAAATTGTATTGATGAGTATGTATAAGTGTAGAACCCCAAGTAAGTATATAAAATAAATAAATAAATAAAAAGGGGAAAGAGTGGAAACGTGTGGCAGAGGTTATGGTACACTGACGCCACCGGCCGTGCGTCAGAATTTTGGCGGCGAAATGACCACCTGCTGATTTTCGAGGCCACTTTACAAAAAAAAAAAAAAAAAAAAAAAAGAAAGAAAGAAAGAAAGAAAGAGAAGAGGACAGACATGGATTTAAGGGGGGGTCGAGCCGGGTGGAAAGACACCATTCAGCGGGAAACCTTGCACCTGGGAATGCCGGAAGCCTTGATCGTGTGTGAACAGAGGGAGACAGAAGATCGGAGTTTCGTCTAGATCTACGAAGTTCAAGGACGGTGATTGTCGGAAGAGTCGTGAAGGGAGATGGAAGAAAAAGAAAAAAAAAGGGGGGGGGGAAAGAAGAGAGAGAAAAAACAGTAGCAGTCGGTCGCAGGGGTAAGAAGGAAAAAAAACAGAGAGAAGGGAGAAATCGGGGAAGAAGAAGCTGCCCTCTTCTTCCCCCATGCAGCCCGGCCCGGCATGGGCGCGAGGCCAATCAAGGGCGCGCGCCCAATACGGGCCCAGCCTGCGATAGCCAGCCCAGTGCGGTCTTATTGGGCCGAGCTCTCTTCGAATAATTATCCGTTTTGACTCCGATTTTGGCACCGCTTTCACCCGTATTCCTGTTTTTCTAACGTAGATATTATTCGAGAAGTTTGACAAATTTTGGAACTCCTGTCGAACAAAAAAAAAAAGAACATCACGCTGCCCAGGTAAGTGGCACCTCGGAACTTTGGATTTAGCTACGCTCTTAGTATGCATGAAATTATGGTATAAGAAGTATGTTTTAGAAGTTGAACATAGAATGAGTTGAGATGATACATGTTGAACGTGATTATGCATGTTCGCTGAAACTTTACCGAAACGCGTATGCAACCACCTTATGAACTGAGATTCATGACTAGCTTTCCATGATTAGATGATTAAGTTATGCCTCTGTCACGCATGTTACAGTATTAACGGTTACCCGAGCACGATTCGGGGTTTGCCAACTAACCCCTAACCGTAAACCTGACTCGATTGTCAAGGTCCGCATAACTATAGAACTGGCCATTTTATTGTTGATGGTACCTTGTGGGGACTTATAGGAAGTTTGCCAGTTAATTTCCTATTAGTGAACCTGTCACAAGTGACAGGGGTCCACATTGGTACATTTGAGTTGGTCGAGATTTATTGTTCATGTATATGAGTTAGCAGTTATCCGAGGATGATTAGGGGTTTGCCAACTAACCTTTAATCGTGAACTTGACTCGATTGTTAAGGGTCCGCGTAACTATAGAACTGGCCATTTTATTGTTGATGGTACCTTGTGGGGACTTATAGGAAGTTTGCCAGTTAATTTCTTATTTGTGAACCTGTCACGAGTGACAGGGGTCCACATTGGTACATTAGAGTTGGTCGAGATTTATTGTTTATGTATATGAGTTAGCAGTTATCCGGGACGATTAGGGGTTTGCCAACTAATCTTTAATCGTGAACTTGACTCGATTGTTAAGGGTCCGCGTAACTATAGAACTGGTCATTTTATTGTTGATGGTACCTTGTGGGGACTTATAGGAAGTTTGCCAATTAATTTCTTATTAGTGAACCTGTCACGAGTGATAGGGGTCCACATTGGTACATTAGAGTTGGTCGAGATTTATTGTTCATGTATATGAGTTAGCAGTTATCCGGGGACGATTAGGGGTTCGCCAACTAACCTCTACTCGTGAACTTGACTCGATTGTCAAGGGTCTGCATAACTATAGAACTGGCCATTTTATTGTTGATGGTACCTTGTGGGGACTTATAGGAAGTTTGCCAGTTAATTTCTTATTAGTGAACCTATCACGAGTGACAGGGGTCCACATTGGTACATTAGAGTTGGTCGAGATTTATTGTTCATGTATATGAGTTAGCAGTTATCTGGGGACGATTACGGGTTCGCCAACTAACATCTAATCGTGAACTTGACTCGATTGTTAAGGGTCCGCGTAACTATAGAACTGGCCATTTTATTGTTGATGGTACCTTGTGGGGACTTATAGGAAGTTTGCCAGTTAATTTCCTATTAGTGAACCTGTCACGAGTGACAGGGGTCCACAGTGGTACATTTGAGAGTTGGTCGATTCCTAAAATGTGTGAACCTTGAATATCGAGGTCGTTCCTCGAGGTCATTGAGACGTGATGATGAAGAAGAGATACTAGTATAGACATTTAGCCTAGTGACCTAGAGAACTTATGAGAAATTCCGAGGGCTGGAGGTCCAAATAGGACCATGAACCAAGAGAAAACTAGAACGAGAAGAACCTAGGGGGTTAGTCTAGGGGCACCCACACGGGGGATTAAACCCCCACAGAAAATAAATGACAAATACATAAGCAAGATCAATAAGACTTAAAAACCCAATATGAACCTTCAGCAGGCTGCTTACTGGGTATATAGTATATACTCATCCTTGCTACTTTGTTTTCTTTCAGACGAGGCCTAATGGAACGATCGGGGCAGAGGTGCACACGAGCTGGGGGGTATGGAGTTTTGGGGCTAGTGTCATGTGTCTCATTGATATGTTTTCTTACCGAACTCTTTTCGTTTCATTGGTATAGTTAGGTTTTATGAATTTCCTGTGTTATGTCCCTTTGTGTGTACGTAGTGTGGAGTGTCGATATTGTGGAGAGTTGTCAGATGTTGATGTGGATGAACTGAATTTTCTTATGTGTATGCATGTTCGAAAGTTTTAAATTTTACGCACTTTTCGTCATTTCCTAGTAAGAAAGGTAACGACTTACTTCTCGAGTTCCTCAAAAAGCAGGTTGTTACAATAAGAGAGAATACATAGAATAGAAAGTACATTTTCAAAGCTCTGGGTGAGGGGATATATATATATGGTTCAGCTTACTACATATAGCTTTACCAGATATAATCATCTACTATATATATATGTTTCAGCTTACTACATATAGCTTTACTAGATATAATCAGCTTACTACATCTACCATATATAGCTTTATCGGATATAGCTTTACTATGTATAACCGTTGACCAAGCTATAAATAAGTAGCAGGCTCCATAACCTAACAGTGTCCTGATCTGATACTATGGACACCGGCACACTATGTAGGTGTACTATCTCTCTAATATACAACTGAGCCCATCGATCCACTCGATATGTGGATTTACCTGGGATGAAGTGGGCCGTCTTGGTAAGTATGTCTACACCTTCCCAGATTATGTTGAAACTCTGCTTGGTCTTGGGCAAACCCAAGATAAGATCCATACAAACTGCTTCTCATTCCACTGAGGGACATTCATGACCTGTAGCAATCCTGCTGGCACTATCTCGGAGCCTTCACCTGTTGGCAGGTGAAGCATCGACTTATGGAATTTGCTATGTTCTTCTTCATCCATGGCCACCAATAACATCCTTTAAGATCCTGATACATCTTTGTACTTTCATGGTAGAACGTGTAAGAAGTATCATGGGCTTCAGTCATAATATCTTTCAGGATTTTCTCGTCATGGGGAACACACAGGCAATTTTGCCACAACAGGCCCCTGTCTGAGAAGATAGAGTACCTTGCTTGTCTTTCTATCTCTGTCTGACTCCACGCTTTTCTAAGGTGTTCATCAGACTTCTGGGCGTCAATAACTTGTTTTTGTGAGGTGGGTTACATGGTCATTTGTGCTATCTGAGCAGTACCACTTCTAATCACAACATCAATTCCAGCCCTCTTCATCTCATCTTGTATTATTTCCTGCTTGGTGATCATCATGGATGTATGCACAACCTTTCTGCTCAATGCGTCAGCTACAACATTGACTTTTCCTAGATGATATAAGATCTCAATGTCATAATCCTTTACTAGTTTCAACCATCTCCTATGTCTCATATTAAGCTCCTTCAGTGTAAATAGGTTCTTGAGGCTCTTATGGTCATTGAATACTTGGACTTTCTCCCCATACAGATAATGTCGTATGTTTTCAGTGCGAACACCACTGTCGCTAACTTGAGGACATAAGTGGGGTAGTTTCGTTAATATTCCTTCAGTTTTCTAGAAGCATATGTTATCACCTTACCTTTTCGTGATGCGTCGTTGTACACCACTAGATTTCCTAACCCATCTGGAACTGTGAGGACTAGTGTTGTCACCAACCTCTCCTTGAGTTCTCGAAAGTTCTGTTCACAAACTGATGTGCACACAAAGGGCTTGCCCTTCTTGGTTAATTGATAATTCTCCATAATACATTCATACTCTTAACAATCAAAATACCTACATTCGATGTCTGGAGAGCTACATCTAAGGAAAATAGACTAGAATGCATACAAACCAAGCGATTCCTACAAGTATCCCTTCCTAAATACCGTGTGGCGACTTACCTGGTTGATGCTTGCCCTTATGTTAGTGTTCCTAAGCAAGTATAGTGTCCAAAAATACCGATTTTGCCCAACTAGGTCCTAAATCACATAAAAATTGGGTTAGAATAGGAATCGGGTTGAAAATTCTCATAGCCACGGGCCGAGAAGAGCCCACTCGTAGGTTCCACGCACGCGCGCGCTTTTCTATAGTCACGGGTCGTTGGTTCGATTCGGGTAAGGTGGTTTGGCTAGACCGTGGGTCACTATGCTTCGATTCGTCGCGCGGTTACTGAGTCGGCTGAGGAACGCGGATCGAGTTGGAGCTGCTGCGGAAGCGTGTCGATGGAAGAATAGAAAACTCTCATTTTTTTTTATCTAGTGGCTATCAGCGCACGGAAAACTCTAGTGGCTATCGGCACACGGAAAATTCTCGCCGGTTGACACGTGGCATGCTGTCGCCTTCTCTCTCCTTCTAACAGAAAAATGAGATTTTCGATTAGTTTTCCGACGTTCTTCTCATTTTTTTATCTCCCAATTCTTAATCTAAATCGAAATGATTTCTTCATCAAAGTTTTAGGTTGTACTACAAACTTTGTTCTCGTATTTTTTTTCTTGATTTTTGCTTAACTATACGATGAGTTATGAGCGTCGGAAGGAAGTCCCTTAACACTCTTACCATTCTTGGAAGAATTCTCAGATCTCAACGTTTCTGGCTAATTTTCATCATGAAATCATCGACGGATCTTCCCTAGATGCAGATATCAAACTTAAGCAGTCTATTCACAAAGGAAGGTCTTAGATCTAAAGATGAACATTCCAGATCTTACCTTGCGGATTCCTCTCGGATGTTGACAAAAGATGGAACTTCGACTACACGAGTCCTCCTTTTCTTCAAGAAGAAGTTCCTACGTCTAAGTCTTGGTCGAGAGTGGACTTTTGATGATGGTTTTCCCTCGAGAAGTCCGGCCGATTACTTTTCCCCTTAAAATTTTTTCTCTCAACTTTCTTTCTTTCTCTTTTCTATTTTGCAGATGATATGTGGAATATCCTCAAGACCCCTATATAATGGGTCTTTTGCCCCTCTGACTTTGACCGTTTTTTTTAGCTTTACAAAAAGGGAGATTGTCCTTCATGTCTATTCTGATGTCTCTGTCTTGCTTATGTCTCAACATGTCTTTAATGCCAACTTTGCGTGGTGGTGTGTTGGATGATGCATCGTCCTCCTCGATCGCATCATGACACTCTTCTATATTGGCTCGTATATGGTCGGATGGGCGTCTATTGAGGGACGCCCTTTTAGCTTATCATGGCATGAGAGTCACAACCTACTCTCTTCATAGTATGGTTGTGACATTCTCCCCCACTGAACTTAGTCATCGTCCTCCATGACTTACTCGAGTCACAATCATATTGCAGATGGTGACACGTGGCACCATCTTGTTCGACAGCAAGGGAGGCGAGCACCACAAGCTGGCCGACGTCTACTTCATTTCGAGGCTCAAGGCTAACCTTGTGAGCCTGGGTCAACTCAATAAGGCAAGTTGCTTCATTTCCATCGAGCGCGGGCTACTCAAATTCTGCGATGATCGACGACGACTGCTCACGTAGGTTTGGCGCATGACAAACCGTCTTTACATCCTGGAGTTAGGATAGAGCAACCTGTCAGCCTCTCGGCCAAGACCGAAGAGGTATCAATAACTAACTCTGGGCTCCCCTCGCTAGAAAGATTTTCTGACTTAGCTGAGTTCTCCTACCCCCTCTGAGGAGTCCATTCCTTTTGGAACTCGATATCTTTATCTAAAGCCTCTATACCTTTTTCTTTCTTCTTCTGCACCCTGTTCAAATCATCAATTCGATCAGTTCCTGGTTCGTTGGTACCAATTCAATCTTTGGTCACATCGGTCGCAGAAGAAATTACCTTATGATTCGGAAGGTGGCACGGAAGGACGGGCACTTAAACTTTCTTGCTCTAGAAAAGCTACAGAAGGAGGAGATGGTGCACAGTTTGCCAGCAATCAAAGGTGTGAACAAGCTGGGCGACGGGTGCCTCATCGGCAAACAGAGGCGCACACCCTTTCCGTCTCGGACATCCTACCGCGCCGAGGAGCCGTTGGAGCTTGTACACGGCAATATCGACGGGTTCCTCCTGTTAGTCGATGACAAAAGCCGCTTCATGTGGCTGACCCTGCTACAAGCGAAAAGTGAGGCGACAGAGGCGGTTAAGCGCATTAAAGCTCGAGCGGAGGCCGAATGTGAGAAAAGATGCGAGTGCTGCACACAGACCAAGGCAGAGAATTCACCTCAGCAAGTTTCGGTAAGTACTGCGACGAGTTCGGCATACAACGACACCTAACGGCACCCTACTCCCTCCAACAGAACGGAGTGGTGGAGCGCCAAAATTAGACCATCATCGGAACAACAAGGTCATTGCTGGTGACAGTCGTCTATCTCCTCAATCGGTCACCAACCCGAAGCCTCGACGAGAAGACGCCATATGAGGCCTGGTACAACAAAAAGCCAGTTGTACATCATCTCCACGTGTTCGACTGCGTCGCATACATGAAGGTAACGCGTCCCCACCTCGCCAAGCTCGATCACAGGGGGCTAAAGGTCATCTTCATCGACTATGAACCCGGGAGCAAGGCGTACAGACTCTATGATCCTGTAGGGGGCAAGCGGAAGAAGGAGGAGGCCAACATCAGGAACAGTCACTGCCGCCAGGAGGTGCACCCTCTGAACGAGTGGAGTTCGCAACACCACGGACTGTGAATTCGACGCTAGATGCCGATCACGATGATGATTTAGTGGCCAGGTACCGGAGGATGGACGACCTAGTGGGAGGAGGTGAACCACTGTTAGATAAAACCTGAGTTTTTTCTTATTTAGATTCACACGTTTATATTAATTCTCCGTTTGACCATTTGACAAACACGTCGAATGGATTAGCGAATTCTTAGACGACAATTTTCTAGGAAGTGGCACAGATTCAGTTGGCCACTCTCCAGCCATTTTTAGTATAGGTTATATTTAAATAGGAAATCTGTTCCGAAGATTTCTAACCTGATTTCAAGCGCAGTCAAAATTTCCCCTTCTCTCTCTTTGTTATTTTTACGCATTTTATTTTTTCTTCCAACAACCTCTTGTCGAAGATTTCTCCTCACCGAGAAGAAGGGATTTTCCTGGCTGATTATCGAAATCCAACAAGTGGTATCAGAGCCAAGTTGAAGCCATCGGTGTATATCATTGCGGAGGAGCCAACCTATCAACAATCAAGTTGAATAGCTCAAGTGGTTAGAGTGTCGACCTAACAACACACAGGTCTCAAGGTTCGAGTAGAAGAAAATGCAAAGTGCGAAAATAAGCACATCGTGGGGTCCATCTCGAGCAGGCTCGCTCACTCCTCCATGCCGCCGCCAAGTGCCGGCATCTCCATCACCACCACAAAGAGGCCGACGCCGTGATGACGGGTGTCGAGGTGTCGTTGAGCGAGTGATCAGGGAGACAACGACTGTCGTCGTTCAGTATCCGATATTGACAAGGTCCAACTATAACGAGTGGACCTTGTTGATGCGCGTCAACCTACAGGCGCAAGGGTAATGGCACGCTGTCGAGCCAGAGGAAGGAGAAATGATTGAGTATCGGGAGGATCGGCTGGCGTTCGCCGCCATATTACGATTTGTGCCCCCAGAGATGTTGGCATCTCTCTCCACCAATTGAGACATTGCTTGACGTGAACGACCTAACGGTAGAAGAGGTGACCGGAAGACTGCGTAACGTCGAGCAGCGGAAGAAAAATACCATTTCAGCTGTCGACAAGGAGGGTCGTCTACTCCTCACTGAGGAGGGAATGGCTTGCACGCCTAAAGCTTCGTGACGAAGTCGCGATTTCAATCGAGACATTGCTTGACGTGAACGACCTAACGGTGGAAGAGGTGACCGGAAGACTGCGTAACGTCGAGCAGCGGAAGAAAAATACCATTTCAGCTGTCGACAAGGAGGGTCGTCTACTCCTCACTGAGGAGGAATGGCTTGCACGCCTAAAGCTCCGTGACGAAGTCGCGATTTCAATCGAGACATTGCTTGACGTGAACGACCAAACAGTGGAAGAGGTAACCGGAAGACTGCGTAACGTCGAGCAGCGGAAGAAAAATATCATTTCAGCTGTCGACAAGGAGGGTCATCTACTCCTCACTGAGGAGGAATGGCTTGCACGCCTAAAGCTCCGTGACGACATCGGCGAGAGCAATGGGCCCTCCAGCTGCAAAGGCGGTAAGAAGCCTTGGAAATCTCGCCAGCGCATGCACGGGAAAGAGGCAGATCAAAAGGAGGAGTCGACTGATGACGGGCCAATCCAGTGCTCGTACTGTTGGAAGAGAGGTCACCTGAGCAAGAATTGTTGGAGCAAGATCAGGAACAAGGAGACGGCCGAAAAGGCCCATGTGGCTCAATCCGAGGAGGATGAGCCGGCCCTTCTCATGGTGACTGCATCAGTCCTACCTGACGTCAAACCCGAGGAAGAGCTCCCCAAATCCACAGAGGTAATCGACGATGGCCGAAAAGGCCCATGTGGCTCAATCCGAGGAGGATGAGCCGACCCTTCTCATGGTGACTGCATCAGTCCGACCTAACGTCGAACCCGAGGAAGAGCTCCAACTGTGCATAACAAATGCACCGGCTGGGGAGCCAATTCAACTGAAGGAGGAGCGAGTGCTCGCTCAAATCGGTGAAAGAGGCGAGCAGCAAGAGCACCGGTGATGGGTCCTCGACACGGGGGCAACAAACCATATGACCGGGGCCAAGTCTGCGTTCTCCGAGCTTGACTCGAGGATTCGCGGGACGGTGAAATTCAGCGACGGCTCCGTCGCCGAGATCGAAGGGCACGACACCATCCTATTCGTCGGTAAGGGAGGCAATCGTCACAAGCTGACCGACATCTACTTCATCCCGAGACTCAAGGCTAATATTGTGAGCCTTGGTCAACTCGATAAGGCCGGATACCACATTTTCATCAAACGCGGGCTACTTAGGATCCGCGATGATCGACGACGGTTGCTCACACAAGTTCGGTGCACGGCAAACTGCCTTTACATCCTAAAGCTGAAGATAGAGCAACCAATCAACTTCTCGGGCAGGTACCGGAAGATGGAAGACTTATTAGGAAGAGGTGAACCACCTGGACTGGCGGCACGCAAACTCGAAGAAGAGGCGGCCGAACAAGACGTGGAGTCTGGAGGACATGCCGCCAAGGACACCGAGCAACCGGTCAACCTCTCGGCCAGGTACCGGAAGATGGAAGACCTATTAGGGAGAGGTGAACCACCTGGACTGGCGGCGCGCCAACTCGAAGAAGAGGCGGCCGAACAAGACGTGGAGTCTGGAGGACATGCCGCCAGGGACACCGAGCCATAGGGCTCAAAACGAAGTTCAAACGAAATAAGGTAGATATAACACAGGTTTTAGGAGGAGATTGTTAGATAAAACCTGAGTTTTTTCTTATTTAGATTCACACGTTTACATTAATTCTCCGTTTGACCATTTGATAAACACGTCGAATGGATTAGCGAATTCTTAGACGGCAATTTTCTAGGAAGTGGCTCAGATTCAGTTGGCCACTCTAATTTAAATAGGAAATCTGTTCCGAAGATTTCACAACCTGATTTCAAGCGCAGTCAAAATTTCACCTTCTCTCTCTTTGTTATTTTTACGCATTTTATTTTTTCTTCCAACAAACTCTTGTCGAAGATTTCCTCTCACCTAGAAGAAGGAATTTCCCTGGCTGATTATCGAAATCCAACAACCACTTGGATTGGCAGCGCGTGAGCTCGAAGAAGTGGCCGAACTGCATGCCATCAGTGCAAATGAACCGAACACCTTGGCTGAAGCAGAAAGGAAACCGTGCTGGCTAAAGGCAAGCAGGAGGAGATGACATCCATCACCGAGAACAAGACATGGAATCTGGAGGATATGCCGCCGGGACATCGAGTCATAGGGCTCAAATGGGTCTTCAAACTGAAGCACAACAAAAAAGGAGAAGTTGTGAAGCACAAGGCCCGTCTGGTTGCGAAGGGCTATGTCCTGAAGCAAGGAGTGGACTTCGAAGAGGTATTTGCGCCGGTGGCAAGGTTAGAATCTGTCCGTCTTTTGATAGCAATTGCGGCACATTGCTCTTCGGATGTTCACCATATGGACGTGAAGTCTGCTTTCCTTAACGAAGAGCTTAAGGAGACCGTCTACGTCCGACAACCACCTGGCTTCCTGGACAACGACAACCTCGGTAAGGTACTGCACCTGCACAAGGCACTCTACGGGCTTCGACAAGCCCCACGAGCCTGGAATGCGAAGCTCGATAGTACCCTACTGTCACTGAAGTTCAATTGTTGTGCCTCTGAGCATGACATGTACACGCACGGTCATGGCAAGCAGCGACTGATCGTGGGAGTGTACGTCGACGACCTCATAATCACTGGAGGTGACATGGAAGTCCTTAGAAGGTTCAAGAAGGAGATGTCAAAGAACTTCAAGATGAGCGATCTCGGCGTGCTCAGCTACTACCTCGGCATCGATGTGCAACAGAATTCTACCGGCATCTCCATCTGCCAAAGTGCGTACGTGAAGAAGCTGCTGGACACAACTGGGCTTGCGGACAGTAATCCTACAAGGACACCAATAGAGACCCAACTCCAACTAAGGAAGGCCGGCACTACGACGACAGTCGACTCCACCAATTACCGCAGCATTGTCGGGAGTCTGCGTTATCTGGTAAACACTCGTCCTGATCTTGCTTATTCTGTTGGATATGTGAGTAGGTTTATGAAAGAACCTAGGGAGGAGCATCTAGTGGCTGTCAAGCGCATCCTGCGCTATGTAAATGGAACCAGAGGCTGGGGTGTAAGATACTGCGCAGGGAGAGGAAAGGAGAAACTCAAGCTGGTTGGCTACAGTGATAGTGACATGGCCGGTGACGTTGATGATCATAAGAGCACCAGCGGAATGATCTACTTCCTCTCAGGTGGTGCGATCTGCTGGCAATCAACAAAACAGAAGGTAGTTGCTTTGTCTTCCTGCGAAGTAGAATACATCGCCGCTTCGATGGCAGCAACACAGGGGGTCGGGCTTGCGTGACTAATGGGAGAACTCATCGGGAGAGAAAGCGATCCATCAATGCTATACGTGGACAACAAAGCTACGATCTCCCTGATCAAAAATCCAGTTTTGCACGACCGAAGCAAGCACATAGAAATCAGATTCCACAACATTCGAGACTGTGCAGATCGAGGGCTCATCAAGATTGATTTCATCCGAACAGAGGAACAACTTGGAGACATTTTCACCAAGTCCCTTGCGCGGGTAAAATTTGAAGAACTACGCTCAAAGATCGGAGTTCAAATAATAAGGTAGATATAGCATATCTTTTAGGAGGAGATTATTAAATAAAAGCTATGGTCCTTAAATGTAGTTAAGTTGTTTTGACCTTTTATCTAACAATCTTGTGATGTCCCACATTGGTTGGTGAGGAGAACAAATCACCCGTGTGGAAACCTTCCCCTAGTAGACGCGTTTTAAAGCCTTGAGGGGAAGCCCGAAAGGAAAAGCCCAAAGAGGACAATATCTGCTAGCGGTGGATCTGGGTCGTTACAAATGGTATCAGAGCGAGTCACCGGACGATGTGCCAACCTTCTCGCTGTTCTCCGAAGGGGGGTAGACACGAGGCGGTGTGCCAGTAAGGACGCTGGGCCCCAAATGGGAGTGGATTTGGGGGCGGTCTCACATCGATTGGATAAAGGAACGAGTGCCAGCGAGGACGCTTGGCCCCGAAGGGGGGCGGATTGTGATGTCCCACATTGATTGGAGAGGAGAACAAATCACCCTTTATAAGGGTGTGGAAACCTTCCCCTAGTAGACGCGTTTTAAAGCCTTGAGGGGAAGCCCGAAAGGAAAAGTCCAAAGAGGACAATATCTGCTAGCAGTGAATCTAGGTCGTTACAAATCTCCTCCTAAAAGTAGTGGTATATCTATCTTATTATTTGAACTCCGATCTTTGAACGTAGTTCCTCAAATTTTACCCGTGCAAGAGACTTGGTGAAAATGTCTCCAAGTTGTTCCTCTGTTTGGATGAAATCAATCTTGATGAGTCCCCGATCTGCACATTCCTAGATGTAGTGGAATCTGATTTCTATGTGCTTTCTCCGGTCGTGCAAAACTGGATTTTTTATTAGGGAGATCGTAGCTTTGTTGTCCACATATAGCATTGGTGGGTCGCCTTCTCTTCCAATGAGTTCTTCCATCAGTCACGCAAGCTAGACCCCCTGTGTTGCCGCCATCTAAGCGGCGATGTATTCTGCTTCGCAAGAAGACAAAACAACTACCTTTTATTTAGTTGATTGCCAGCAGATCGCACTACCTGAGAAGAAGTAAATCATCCCGCTGGTGCCCTTAGGAACATCAACGTCACCGGCCATATCACTATCACTGTGGCCGACCAGCTCAAGCTTCTCCTTTCCTCTCCCTACATAGTATCTCACACCTCAGCCTCTAGTTCTGAATACATAGCGCAGGATAAGCTTGACAGCCACTAGATGCTCCTCCCTAGGTGCTTTCATAAACCTACTCACGTATCCAATGAAATAAGCAAAGTTAGGGCACGTGTTTATTAGATAGCGTAGGCTCCCGACAATGTTGCGGTAATTGGTGGAGTTGACTGCCGTCGTAGTGCCGACCTTTCTTAGCTGGAGTCGGGCCTCCATTAGCGTCTTTGTAGGGTTATTGTCCGCTAGCCTAGCTGTGTACAACAGCTTCTTTGTGTACACACCTTGACATATGGTGATGCCAGCAGTACTCTGTTACACTTCGATGCCGAGATAGTAGCTGAGCACGCCGAGATCGCTCATCTTGAAGTTCTTTGACATCTCCATCTTGAATCTCCCAAGAACTTCCATATTGCCTCTAGTGATTATGAGGTGTCGACGTACACTCTCACGATTAGCCGCTGCTTGCCGTGGGCGTGCGTGTACATGTCATGCTCAGAGGCACAACGCTTGAACTTTAGCAACAAAGGGTCCTATCAAGCTTCGCGTTTCAGGCTCGTGGTGCTTGCCGAAGCCTGTCGAGTGCCTTGTGCAGGCGCAATACCTTTCCAGGGTTGTTGTCTAGGAAGCCAGGTCGTCACGTCCATGTGGTGGACCAACCAAAAATGATGTGCCGCGATCGCCAGAAATAAGTGAACAGATTCCAAAGTCCACTCCTTGCTTCTAGACGTAGCCCTTCGCCACCCGACGGGCCTTGTGCTTCACAACTTCTCTCTCTTCGTTATGTTGAAATTGAAATCGCTCTGATACCAATTTGTTAAAATTGAAATCGCTATGATACCAATTTGTTGAAAAATAAATCCGCTCCGATACCAACCTCGAAACAAAATGCTCGCTCTGAATCTAGCTCGTTTAGACAACTCTCACGAAATTTTAAAAGGGGGTGTCGAAAGGGGAGAGAGACAAGGAGGCAAAGAGGTTCTTAAAAGGTTATTACACAATAACTCAGACAATAAATTGCTTTCTGTTTTTCTTCTCTCTCTTGTTCTTTTTTCTCTCTGCACATTTTACAACGAATACATAAGGCCTCTTTTATAGTTTTTTCTAGACTAAGTTTAGCCATAACTTCCCTCACTTTTCTCTCTCCCATAAACCCTTTTCCTTCCCAAATTTGGTAATGATCTTTTTGACCAAATAACAAACAAAAAAATCATAATCATTTTTTTTTCTTCTCTCTCCTGCATTTAAGTTTATTTCTCAACAAAACTCCCCATAAACTTAAATGCTCTACTCAATGATTCCTCCTGCGCCGTTTTCGTTTTTTCGAGTTCAGTCGTGGTCTTTTCAACTTTCTCTTCTTTTCCCCAAGCGGCAAAATAGGGTTGTCCTCCTCTGGTGAGACTTCATTTGGACACCTCCTGTTCATTTTCCAGTTCTCAGCTACGCTTGACTCAGACATCACGGCTTCGTTCCGTTTACTCAGTTCCCTTCGTAAGTCCACAACAACCTTTACAGCTAGCATTCTTGTTTCCTCCATCTTGGTTTTATCACGAGTGAGTGTCTCAATCGTGTGTCGTAAATTCACTGCCTCCTGTTGGACTTGATTCAGGTTCACATCGAGTGAGTTTCTCTGTTGAGTTAGTGTCTCTATATCTTTTTTCTCCCTTACTAGCTTGTCCACTAAACCCTCAATCTCCATGAATAGGCCTTTCTCTTTCTCCGCACCTTCCTCAACTTTCTTCGTAAGATCGAAGATTGTCTTCTCATTCTTTTCCTTCTCCTATTTTAGTCAGAAGGAACACTTACTCGGCTGAGTCACTTCCTTCTCTAACCGTTGAACTTTTGTTTCAAGCTCTTTCTTTTCTTCTTCAATTTTTATCCTCTTTCTTCTTTCTACCTCAAATTGCTTTTCCCGCGATTTGAGCTCTCTCTCTTCGAGTTCGGGCTCCCTGTTCTTCGGTTGTTCATCCTTCTTCGAGTTTCTCGTCTCTAATACCGCGATTTTGCCAAATCCGCTGCGTATCATCTCATTTCCAACAACTTCCACTACCTCATGACTACCGCCATCATCTTTCGCGCCACCGTCTCCTTTCACGACCTCTACCTTGAAAATTTTGAGTGTAGAGTACTTTTCCATCCTTTATTGACGCTTTCGTCTAAAGCGCTTGATCGAGTGGTTCCTCCTTCTTTTTCTTGCGTTGCTCGTATGCCTCGAGAGAACTGGCAAGCTCATCGACTGTGAACTTTGTCAGGTCCTTTGAC
The DNA here is from genome assembly GCF_057944985.1 of Cucurbita pepo subsp. pepo. Classification (NCBI taxonomy): domain Eukaryota; kingdom Viridiplantae; phylum Streptophyta; class Magnoliopsida; order Cucurbitales; family Cucurbitaceae; genus Cucurbita; species Cucurbita pepo. Next base: position 105,476 of record NC_141815.1, on the reverse strand, counting down.
TCTGTTAGATAAAACCTGAGTTTTTCAGTTTTTCCTTATTTAGATTCACACGATTTCAGAATACCTCCATTTGACCATTTGACAAACACGTCGAATGGATCACCAAAGTTTTAGACAGCAATTTTGTAGGGAGTGGCACAGATTTAGTTGGCCACTCTCCAGCCATTTTTAGGATAATTTATATTTAAATAGGAAATCTGTTTAGAATATCAAACAACTTGATTTTGAGCGCAGTCAAATTTCAGTCATTCTCTCTCTTTGTTATGTTACGCATTTTATTTTTCTTCCAACAACCTACCGTCGACTATTTCCTCTCACCGAAAAGAAAGGATTTCCCTGGCTGATTATCGAAATCCAACAAGTGGTATCAGAGCCTAGGTTGAAGCCATCGGTGTATATCATTGCGGAGGAGCCAACCTATCAACAATTAAGTTGAATAGCTCAAGTGGTTAGAGTGTCGACTTAACAACACACAGGTCTCAGGTTTGAGTAGAAGAAAATGCAAAGTGCGAAAATAAGCACATCGTGGGGTCCATCGCAAGCAGGCTCGCTCACTCCTCCACGCCGCCGCCAAGTGCCATCATCTCCATCACCACCACGAAGAGGCTGACGCCGTGATGACGGGCGTCGAGTTGTCGTTGAGCGAGTGATCAGGAGACAACGACCGCCGTCGTTCAGTATCCAATATTGACAAGGTCCAACTATAACGAGTGGACCTTGTTGGTGCGCGTCAACCTACAGGCGCAAGGGTTATGGCATGCTGTCGAGCCAGAGGAAGGAGAAACGATTGAGTACCGGGAGGATCAGCTGGCGTTTGCCGCCATATTACGATATGTGCCCCTAGAGATGCTGGCATCTCTTTCCACCAAGCGCACCGCGCAATCGGCCTGGGAGGGAATCAAATCTCGTCGGGTTGGTTGTACAGCGAGTGCGGGAATCCAACATCGAGTAGTTGTGGAAGGAGCTCTCGGAGATCTGCTTTAAGGACGGCGAATCCGTCGATGATTTTTCAATGCAGATCACCAACAGCATCACCACACTCGGTGGTAGCATCAGCGAGACAGAAATCATGAAGAAGATGCTGCAGGTCGTCCCTGATCACCTCGAGCAAGTCGCAATTTCAATCGAGACATTGCTTGACGTGAACGACCTAACGGTGGAAGAGGTGATCGGAAGACTGCGTAACGTCGAGCAGCGGAAGAAAACTACCATTTCAGCTGTCGACAGTGAGAAGGAATGACTTGCACGCCTAAAGCTCCGTGACGACACCGGCGAGAGCAATGGGCCCTCCAGCCGCAAAGGTAGTAAGAAGCTGTGGAAATCTCGCCGGCGCATGCGAGAAAGAGGCAGATCAAAAGGAGGAGCCGACTGATGACGGGCCAATCGAGTGCTCGTACTGTGGGAAGAGAGGTCACATGAGCAAGAATTACTAGAGCAAGCTCAGGAACAAGGAGACAACCGAGAAGGCCCATGTGGCTCAATCCGAGGAGGACGAGCCGGCCCTTTTCATGGTGACTGCATCAATCCTACCTGACGTCCCTAATCCCGAGGAAGAGCTACCTAAATCCACAGAGGTAATCGACGACGGCATAACTGCTCCGGTGAGCGTCGAACCCGAGGAAGAGCTCCCCAAATCCACAGAGGTAATCGACGACGGCATAACTGCTCCGGTGAGCGTCGAACCCGAGGAAGAGTTCCAATTGTGCATAACAAAGGCACCAGCTAGGGAGCCAATTCAACTGAAGGAGGAGCGAATGTTCGCTCAAATCAGTGAAAGAGGTGAGGAGCAAGAGCACCGGCGATGGGTCCTCGACACGGGGGCAACAAACCATATGACCGGGGCCAAGTCTGCGTTCTTCGAGCTTGACTCGGGGATTCGCGGGACGGTGAAATTCGGCGACAGCTCCGTCGTCGAGATCGAAGGGCACGGCACCATCCTGTTCGTCGACAAGGGAGGCAATCATCACAAGCTGACCGGCGTCTACTTCATCCCGAGACTCAAGGCTAATATTGTGAGCCTGGGTCAACTCGATAAGGCCGGCTGCCACATTTCCATCAAGCGCGGGCTACTTAGGATCCGCGATGATCGACGACGGTTGCTCACGCAAGTTCGGTGCACGACAAACCGCCTTTACATCCTAAAGCTGGAGATAGAGCAACCAGTCAACCTCTCGGCCAGGTACCGGAAGATGGAAGACCTATTAGGAAGAGGTGAACCACCTGGACTGGCGGCGCGTCAACTCGAAGAAGAGGCGGCCGAACAAGACGTGGAGTCTGGAGGACATGCCACCAGGGACACCAAGCAACCAGTCAACCTCTCGGCCAGGTACCGGAAGATGGAAGACCTATTAGGAAGAGGTGAACCACCTGGACTGACGGCGCGTCAACTCGAAGAAGAGGCGGGCGAACAAGACGTGGAGTCTAGAGGACATGCCGCCAGGGACACCGAGCCGACACCGAGCCATAGGGCTCAAATCGGAGTTCAAACAAAATAAGGTAGATATACCACAGGTTTTAGGAGGAGATTGTTAGATAAAACCTGAGTTTTTCAGTTTTTTCTTATTTAGATTCACACGATTTCAGAATACCTCCGTTTGACCATTTGACAAACACGTCGAATGGATCACCAAAGTTTTAGACGGCAATTTTGTAGGAAGTGACACATATTTAGTTGGCCACTCTCCAGCCATTTTTAGGATAATTTATATTTAAATAGGAAATCTGTTTAGAATATCAAACAACTTGATTTTGAGCGCAGTCAAATTTCAGTCATTCTCTCTCTTGGTTATGTTACGCATTTTATTTTTCTTCCAACAACCTACCGTCGACTATTTCCTCTCACCGAAAAGAAAGGATTTCCCTGGCTGATTATCGAAATCCAATAGACTCTTCTATGGCACATACGACATTCTCGAAGATGTCTGTTAACGACCTCAAGATTTTCTCCACAACCCGCGTCTCGGGTAACATTTCTCCATTCCGATTTAACTTATTCGCCACGGTCTATACATGTGTAATGTAGTCAGATACATTTTCTGACTCCTTCATCTTCATGCTCTCCAACTCGCCACGCAGAGTCTGGAGACGCACCTACTTGATTCGGTCGATTCCTTTGAACACCTTTTCTAGAGTGGCCCACACTTCTTTTGAAGTAGTTGCCCTTGCAATCTTCTCAAAGCCCGACTCGTCAACAGCTCGGAACAGCATGTATAATGCTGCCTTATCCTTTGATCATAATTCCTTTAGCGCCTTGTTTTGCACCACTGTATAGCCCGTGGTATCAATCTGTTCTTCGAAACCGTCTTCGACCACCTCCCATGCATCTTGCGAACCGAGAAGAGCCTTCATTTGGATGCTCCAATTCTCGTAGTTCGTCTTCGTCAATCGTGGTTGCAGCATTTGTCCCATCATGTTCGCCATCGGCTCTGATACCAATTTGTTGAAAAATAAAGCCGCTCCGATACCAACCTCGAAAAAAAACGCTCGCTCTGAATCTAGCTCGTTTAGATAACTCTCACGAAACTTTAAAAGGGATTGTCGAAAGGAGAGAGAGACAAGGAGACAAACAGGTTCTCAAAAGGTTATTACACGATAACTCCGACAGTAAATTGCTTTCTACTTTTCTTCTCTCTCTTGTTCTTTTTTCTCTCTACACATTTTACAACGATACATAAGGCCCCTTTTATAGTTTGTTCTGACGCTAAGTTTTGCCATAACTTCCTTCACTTTTCTCTCCCCCATAAGCCCTTTTCTTTCTCAAATTTCGTACCCCCACTTTTCTGTCTCCCATAAGCACTTTTCCCTCCCAAATTTCGTAATGGTCTTTTTTACCGGATAACAAACAAAAAAATCATAATCATTTTTTTCTTCTCTCTCTTGCATTTAAGTTTATTTCTCTTTGAATACCCATTTGAGTGTTGAATAAACTTTAAATGCTAAATGTCAATTTTAGTTAATAGTTTAATATGAGAAGTCATGGTGAAAGAAAAGGTCAAAAGTCAGTGGTGAAAGAAAAGACCAAGAGCTTTGTAGGAATAATACAGGTTTATGGATGGCTCTCTCATACCTATTGTTAGAGTTAGAAAAGCATTATGGTAGAGCAAGAGAGCAAAGAAATAGAGCAGAGAGAAAAGAAACAAAGGAAAGAAAAAAAAGAATAATAGAGAAGAGTAATAGAAAAGGGTTTTTGGATAAACTCAATGTTCTTTGTCTCTTTGTCTCTCCACCCTTGACATCTCTCTCACAAATACCCGAGTAGTATATTTTCACAAATTTGTATCATAGCGTTTTATCGTTAGTGTGTGTGAGATTTATTTCACAAATTAGTGAGATTTATTTAACATTGAGCCCTATGGCTCGGTGTCCCGGCGGCATGTCCTCTAGACTCCACGTCTTGTTCTCAGTGATGGACGTCATCTCTTCTTGCATTACCTTCAACCAGCACGAGTTCCTTTCTGCTTCAGCGAAGGTGTTCGGTTCATCCGCAATAATGGCATACAGTTCGGCCACCTCTTCTTCGAACTCACGTGTCGCTAGTCTAGGTGGTTCACCTCCTCCCAGTAGGTCTTCCATACTCAGGTACCTGGCCACCAGACCATCATCGTGATCGGCATCCAGCGTCGAATCCGCAGTACGTGGTTTTGCAAACTCCACTGGTTTAGGGGGTGCAGCCGGAGTTGTGGTTAGAGTTGGCGTAGGCCGGTGCAGCCGCTGGCGACGGTGATGGTTCCCGATGTTGTGCTTCTCCTTCTTCCAGCTCGGTGACGAGGTACTCACTGTGAATTGATTTGAGTTTTGGTCGGCCTCGGTCACGTCGTTCCACTGCCAGAAGGTGCTCTCGTCGAAGACAACGTCGCACGACACGTGAGCTCCCCCCCCACAGGATCGTTGAGCCTGTACGCCTTGCTCTCGAGTTCGTAGCCTATGAAGACGACCTTCAGCCCCCTGGAATCGAGCTTGGTGAGGTGGAGACGCGTGATCTTCATGTATGCGACGCAGCCGAATACTTGGAGATGATGTACCGTTAGCTTCTTATTGTACCAGGCCTCTTGTGGCGTCTTCTTGTCGAGGCTTCGCGTTGGCGACCGGTTTAGGAGGTAGACGACCGTCATGACTGTCTCTCCTCAGAACCTCCTAGGCATCCCTACCGTCATCAACAGTGATCTTGCTGTCCCGACAATGGTCTGATTTTGGCCCTCCACCACCCCATTCTGCTGGGGGGAGTAGGGCGCCGTTAGGTGTCATTGCATGCCGAGCTCGTCGCAGTACTTACCGAAACTCACCGAGGTGAATTCTCTGCCTGGGTCCGTGCACAACACTCGTATCTTCTTCCCGCATTTGGGCTCCGCGCGCGCTTGATGCGCTTAATCGCCTCTGCCGCCTCACTCTTTGCTTGCAGCAGAACCAGCCACATGAAGCGGCTCTTATCATCGACCAGCAGGAGGAAGAGGGTCTTGCCGCCTGGGGTCGCCAGCTTGATGGGCATGCAGATATCGTTATGCACGAGCTCCAATGGCTCATCGGTGTGGTAGGATGCCTAAGATAGAAAGGGGGTGCGCCTCTGCATGCCGGATGAGACACCCGTCGCATAGCCTGTTCACGCCTTCGATTGCCAGCAAACCGTACACCGTCTCTTCCTTGTGGAGTTTTTGTAGAACCGTACACCATTTCTGCTACTTTGACTTTCTTTCAGATGAAGCATGATGGAGAGGATGCGGCGGAGGCGCACGAGCTGGGGCTATGGAGTTTTGGGCTAGATCGGTGTCGTGTACCCCATTGATATGTTTTCTTTACAACCCTTGTATTTTTATATATTTCTAGATTTTACGAACTATATGTGACATGTTTTTTTTGTGTGTGTCGTGTGGGTCTTTAGTTTGTGATGTATATTTAAACATTTTCATACTAAATCTAAACTTTCTTCATGTGAATGCACGTTTAAAAGTTTTAAATTCTACGCATTTTTACTTATTTCCACTTCAGTGAATAACAGTCCGTGATTCGAGTCGTGGACCGATACATTAATGCACCACGCCATGCATGTAATAACAATTCGACTATGAGTTAGAAGTGGGTATTACATATAAACGATATACATGTAATAATAGTTTGATTATGAGTTAGAATAATAGTTTGATTATGAGTTAGAAGTGGCCCTTACATATAAATGACATTGACATGCAGTTTTATTATGAGTTAGAAGTGGTTGTTGCCAAAGAAAAAGCAACTCTTTAAGCATCTAAATTTATTTTAAATTTAAAAGTTATACTAAAAGTACTTTTGAATTAGTAATTCTTCCAAGATTGCTTATTGAAAAAGTGATTTTTGTTTCTTTTTTTCTTCGTAAGGTTATCCCAAACGGACTCGACTACTTTTGTGGATGTCACTTTTTATGGGTCTTTTTCTTCATCCTTTGGTTTTGGATTTATTGATAAGTTTATGGTTGATCATTAAGTTATGAAGTGGGTGTTAATTTCACAATTTGATTCAAATATATTCTTCAATCTGATAAAATTAAAATTTTAAAGTTAGAACAAAGTGAAAAGTGAGTATAATGATTGTTATTAAGATGTTGAGGTACCATATATAGTAAGCAAGTTGGGCAATGTTTTGTGTGATGATTACATATTGAAATGACAAGTTTATGAATATTAATAGACAAATACATTGGGTCTTTTCAAAGGCAAGGATCATTGAATCCTTATCAGATTCAGCTGTCTTTGCAAAGCATTGAGAAGTGTATCCCACAACAACAGTAAACTTCCACACATCATTTCTTAGTCCCATACTACAAAACTTGTTCTCTCAATACTAAGTGCCTGCCAAGAGATATATCCTTGAAAGCAACTAGCTAAGAGATATATACTAAAATCATTTGAATGATAGCGAGTTTGACATATTGCATAAAACAATCAATCGATATCATGTATTGAGCATGGTGTTCTACTTTATATGGTTCATTATCATCTAGTTTGTGCTAACTAGAAAGAGACGGTTTGAGGTTTGAGTAAAACGTTGTAAAATTCAATGGAAAATGTTGTCTAACCTTTTCAAATAGTTAAAATTAATATCCTTATTAATCAATCAGCCAAAAACATCACCAACCTATTATCAAAATTACTAAACTCAAAGGTAAATGAATTACTCAGCGTCTCACGTTGACTAATTAAAGAGAAGATGATAGGTTGGTGTAACGACCTAAATCCACCGCTGGCAGATATTGTCATTTTTAGGTTTTCTCCTTTGGGCTTCTCCTCAAGGCTTTAAAACGCTCTTTTTAGATTTTCCCTTTTGGGGCTTCCCCTCAAGGCTTTAAAACGCTCTTTAGGTTTTTCCTTTTGGGGCTTCCCTTCCCCTCAAGGCTTTAAAACGCTCTTTAGGTTTTTCCTTTTGGGGCTTCCCCTCAAGGCTTTAAAACGCTCTTTAGGTTTTTCCTTTTGGGGCTTCCCCTCAAGGCTTTAAAACGCTCTTTAGGTTTTTCCTTTTGGGGCTTCCCTTCCCCTCAAGGCTTTAAAACGCTCTTTAGGTTTTTCCTTTTGGGGCTTCCCCTCAAGGCTTTAAAACGCTCTTTAGGTTTTTCCTTTTGGGGCTTCCCCTCAAGGCTTTAAAACGCTCTTTAGGTTTTTCCTTTTGGGGCTTCCCTTCCCCTCAAGGCTTTAAAACGCTCTTTAGGTTTTTCCTTTTGGGGCTTCCCCTCAAGGCTTTAAAACGCTCTTTAGGTTTTTCCTTTTGGGGCTTCCCTTCCCCTCAAGGCTTTAACCTGTGTTAGTGAAAGAGTGAGTGATAGTTTTTCCTTTTGGGGCTTCCCTTCCCCTCAAGGCTTTAACCTGTGTTAGTGAAAGAGTGAGTGATAGTTTTTCCTTTTGGGGCTTCCCTTCCCCTCAAGGCTTTAACCTGTGTTAGTGAAAGAGGTGAAAGAGTGAGTGATAGTTTTTCCTTTTGGGGCTTTGATAGTTTTTCCTTTTGGGGCTTCCCTTCCCCTCAAGGCTTTAACCTGTGTTAGTGAAAGAGTGAGTGATTGAATGGTTGATGAGAAGATTATATTATGAAGAGCAAGAATGCTCTGTATATATATATAGAATACAAAAAGATATTCAGAAAATCTACCTCCTAGATACTAATTGACAGTCATCTAAACAAATACGTAATCTTTAACCATGCGTTTGCTAGGAAAAGGTTTCCACACTCTTATAAATGATGGTTTGTTCTCCTCCCCAACCAATGTGGGACATCACAATAGGTATATTAGTAAGAGAAACAAGAACGTAAGAAGGACAATAAGTACCATCCAACCCTACTTCCTTTGCTACAATCTTCCCTCCTTCCCCTTCACCTTAATCCAACCTACATCTAAATAACAAAGTAAATTAAGAGAGATTAGAGGAGATGAATGAGGGTGTGGAGTGAACATGGGTTGACTTGGCAAACACAACAGCTCACTTTTTTGGCGCTTTTAAAGCAAGATATTGAGAGCATCTTCTCTTCGATTCTCATTACAAACTTAATTATCCAAATGTATACAATGTCTGCTGTTCTTTTCTATTCTATTCTATAATATATTACTATCGGACAGCCCATTCCCACACACATATACATATCCAAACCCCCTTTGGTTGTTTTTTGAATTAAAATATTTGTAACCAATGATTTAGAACACTGTTTCATCCTTCTCTGCACATGCCCTCTGCAATTACACATATCAACACATATCCTTTCCTTTCTTTCTTAATTATTTCTTAATCTTTTTTGTTTTCTTTCTAAACCCTTCTCTCTCTTACTTAATTGATGGTTGCCTTCCTTTCACTCACTACCCAGTTGAAGAGTTGAAGCGGAGGAGGAGTGTGATGTCCCACATTGGTTGGGAGGAGAACAAATCACCCTTTATAAGAGTGTGGAAACCTTCCCTTAGCAGACGCGTCTTAAAGTCTTGAGGGGAACCCCGAAAGAAAATATCTGCTAGTGATAGATCTGGGTCGTTACAAATGGTATCAGAGCCAAACACCGAACGATGTGCCAACCTTCTCGCTGTTCCCTGAAGGGGGTAGACACGAGGCGGTGTGCCATTAAGGACGCTGGGCCCTAAAGGAAAGAGTGTCAGTAAGGACACTGGGCCTAAAGGGGGTGGATTCAAATCACCCTTTATAGGGGTGTGGAAACCTTCCCCTAGACGCGTTTTAAAGCCTTGAGGGGAAGCCCGAAAGGGCCCGAAAGGGAAAGCCTAAAGAGAACAATATCTGCTATCCACTCAAGGGAAAGCCCAAAAGCCTAAAGAGAACAATATCTGCTATCCACTCAAGGGAAAGCCCAACGAGGATAATATCTCTCAAGGGAAAGCTCAAAAGCCTAAAGAGAACAATATCTGCTATCCACTCAAGGGAAAGCCCAACGAGGATAATATCTCTCAAGGGAAAGCCCAGCTATCCACTCAAGGGAAAGCCCAACGAGGATAATATCTCTCAAGGGAAAGCTCAAAAGCCTAAAGAGAACAATATCTGCTATCCACTCAAGGGAAAGCCCAACGAGGATAATATCTCTCAAGGGAAAGCCCAAAAGCCTAAAGAGAACAATATCTGCTATCCACTCAAGGGAAAATAAAAATGTGTTGTTTTCTTATCCTTAAGAAAATTATAAAAGTCAAAAGAAACAATGCAAATCTTAAATCTATGGTGGCGGTTTCATGGGTGAGGTCAAACTCACACGACATGTCCCACTCCTTGTTTATCCTCTCCATCAACGGACTAGAGTTTGTATCCAATTCGAAGAGGAACACAATAATACATCTATATAAAAGGGTAGGACCTACGTTTATTAATTGAAATGCATTTTAACGGTCACCACAGTGGGAGTTGATTTAGGTTGAGAGTTAATATTTTCCAAAAAGAGGATGAGTTTGAGTATAGAGGAAGAGTGGTTTAATGGGTGTAATGGCAATAAATAAAAAGGGGGAGGGTGGCCGTGATATCCCACGTTGGTTGGGGAGGAGAACAAACCACCATTTATAAGAGTATGAAAACCTTCCCCTTCCCTTAGCAGACGCGTTTTAAAGCTTGGAGGGAAGTTAAAAAATGACAATATCTGCTAGCGGTGGATCTGGGCCGTTAGAATAGCAAACACTAAGTATGAATGTGTCGATGTCATGTAAATTCCATAATGAGCAGTAGGGTTTACTTGTTTTGTTATTTCATTCATTATTTCTATATTCATTCATTGGATACTGCGGTGGGATTTGCTGCTTCTTCTTCTTGCCTTTTTAAACCATCTATTTCATAAACTTCAATTCTTATAACGTTTCATCAACCGTCTATTTTAGTCCATCTACCATTTTCAAAAACCACTTTCACTATTTTCAGATTATGGCCTTAACATAGTAAATCTAATGAATTTGTGTTTAGATTAAACCTTTCAATAAAACAATCATATAAACATTAGAAATGGGAGACTTGAGAGTGAAGACTTCTTAAATATTTCTTAAGCTATAGAAACCGATATATAGCTAAGTGAGTTATTAGAATCCTTTTTTAGGTGCACAACCCAATCCATTTAACCTTCACAAATTATATTAAATAGTAGAGGTTTTTTAATGATCTGGTTAAGGGTAAATAGAGTAAGGACGGTTGGATGATGAAAGAACCACGTGAGCTCATTTAGGGAATGATCATGGTTTTATAAACAAAGAATACTCTCTCCATTGGTATGAGAAGCCCAAAGCAAAGCCATGAGAGTCGTGTAGCTCAAGGTGGATAATATCATACCATTGTAGAGAGTCGTGTAGTAGTAGAAGTAAGCCATGAGAGTCGTGTAGCTCAAAGTGGACAATATCATACCATTGTGGAGAGTCGTATAGTAGTAGAAGCAACTTTGAACAAATATCATACCATTGTAGAGAGTCGTGTAGTAGTAGAAGTAAGCCATGAGAGTCGTGTAGCTCAAAGTGGACAATATCATATCATTGTGGAGAGTCGTATAGTAGTAGAAGCAACTTTGAACAAATATCATACCATTGTGGAGAGTCGTGCAGTAGTAGAAGCGTTTTAAAACTCCACCCTTAACATTACACATATAGTATACGATTGTGTTACGAATTTTGAGAGGGAAAAGGAGAAGAGAGGGCGTCGGTGCATGAAAAATAGTGATGGGAAGAGAGAGAAGAGGAGTAGGATGAGTGATGAGACGTATATAGAAGTCAAATAGTTTAATCCTGACCGTCCAGAAGAGGACCCCATGGGTGACGTGGAAGCTCCTGAGACGATAATAAATGGTGTGAATCTTAAAAAAGGGGCTCCCCTGCCACTGCCCCTATTAAATTCAGAATCCCTACCATTTCCCTTTCATAACCCTTCCTTATCATCTTTCTCTTTCGCCCATCTTCCTCTCTCTCTCTCTTATTTTCTTCCGTTGCTGTTGCTGTTCCTGTTCCTGTTGCTGACATTTCTTGAAGCTTACACTTTTTCCCCACCTTTTTTCTTTTTTTTTTCCCCAATAAGCTTTTCATTATCCTCTGTGTTGGCACCATTTCTTTTTTGTTCTCTCGCAACGCAATTGAATCCTCCTCCACATGGGAAGGCACTCTTGTTGCTATAAACAGAAGCTAAGGAAAGGACTTTGGTCTCCGGATGAAGATGAAAAGCTTCTCAATTATATCACCAAGCATGGCCATGGCTGTTGGAGCTCTGTCCCTAAACTCGCTGGTTCCCATCAATATCATCCCTTTTTCTGTTTCTATCCATACTAATCTCTCTCTCTCTCTCTCTCTCTCTCTCTCTCTCTCTCTCTCACTTCTCCTCTCCATTCTTCCTTCCTTCTAGGCCTTCAACGCTGTGGAAAGAGCTGCCGCCTCCGATGGATTAACTACCTCAGGCCTGATTTAAAGAGAGGTCCTTTCTCCCAACAGGAGGAGGACTTGATCATTGAGCTTCATGCCGTGCTTGGAAACAGGTACTCCTTCTTTTTTTCCTATCCTCGTATCCTGCAATACCCATTGGAATTGAATGGTTTGTTTGTGCGCAGATGGTCTCAGATTGCTGCTCAGCTCCCAGGAAGAACAGACAATGAAATAAAGAACTTGTGGAATTCGTGCATTAAGAAGAAACTGAGGCAGAAAGGGATTGACCCCAACACCCATAAGCCTGTGTGTGTGTCAGCTGATGTTGACAATGAGAGTGAGAATAATAAGGTCCCGGCCACACCCACCTCTCACAGAAGCAACGACAACAGCTCCGATGAAGCCACCAACAATGCAACGGAGACAACACCTCTCCCAATCATCGCCAATTCCAATTCCCAAATCTACTCCCAAACCCCACAGGACTTTTTCCGATTCCAAACTTCCACAACCAACACACCTTCTGAAATGGTGGATTACCTCTCTTTCCATCACCTCAATTACGCACCCTCTAGAATCCCAAATCCAAATCCCAATTCCCTCTGCTTCAACCTCCCCCCGCCGCCAATCCCGACCAAGCCCCAAGTACCCACCTGGGAGGGAACCACTTTCACCGGCGGAAACAACCACTTCTACGACGCCAGTAACTTCTCCTGGGGGGGGCTCCCCGATTGCGCTAAATCAGAGAAACTAAATCCAACTGCAATTCCGGAAGACATCAAATGGTCGGAGTTTGTGGGGAATCCATATATGGTCATGGGGAACGCGGCGGCGGCAGTGCAAAATCAAGAATTTCAATTTCAAACTGAACCAATGTATGTAGAGAACATGAGTAGGGGTACGGCGGCGGAAACAGGGTTTATAACAGAGGCCGGGTGGCAGAGGCAACAAGCTTCCTCAGATGCTGTATATAACAAACACCTCCATACTCTTACTGTTTCTTTTGGAAATACCCTTTAACCTCCTCCTCCTCCTCCTCCTCTACATACTCCAATTATTTGCCTAAACAACATTCAAGTAAATGAGTTTTCTTTTTTCTTTTTTCTTTTTTTCATTTTTCTTGGTTTGAAGCTCCATGCTTTGTGTTCATAGATATTATATATATTGTTAATAGAGATTGCGTGGATGATAGGATTACTTGGTTTTCACTTTGATGAAGAAAGAATGACTGGAACTTAGTGATAGACGTGTGGGAAGGAAGGATAGAGAAGGAGATGATGTAATAAATGTAAGACATTTGTGTTTTGGGTTTATCCAGATTGTTAATGTTTGATGCTTGTCTTGTCTTTCACTATGTTTGTTATCTGTAAAATTACGGGACACCCAGAGGAAACTCAGACGTGTTTATATACATATTGGTTTCACTTTCCCCTATCTCAAACGTCACACCATTAAAACCGACCGTTAAAATAAGGTTTCTAATTTAATTTATGTATAATTGTTAAGCTCATCACCATTCATAGGTCACAATTTCCCATCCCAAGGCCACCAATTCTTCTCCCTCATCGTGGTTGGTCGGGGCGGATCGAGAATAACTTCAACCTTGTAAAATAGCCGATAGGTATGTGTTTTATGAGGTAAAGTCAACTTATTTTTGTCCCAAGTACATCGAATGTTGGAGGGGAGGTGATTAAGAATGATATAATATGATATGATATGAAATAAAAAAAATATATGTAAATGGTTGAGGGGAAGGGGAATGAAGAGGGGGGAGCAGCGGGGGTGGGCTTATAGGCATGTGCAGCCACAATAAAAAATATGTATATAATGGAAGATAGTTTTGGAATATATTAGGTGAGTGAATTTTTATTTGGGGAATGCATGTGCGCCCAAATTATTAGAAGTAGGAAGGTAAGGTATATTTTGACATTTGCCGCCTCCGCGTTGGCTTTGCCTTTGTCAATATTATGACATCTCTCTCATTTTCAATTACAATGCCTTCAACTCTCTTCTTTTCGGTTCCGGCCGACAAAATTGTACCATAAATTGTTAGAAAACATGCACATTTTTTAATAATTTGCATTGAATTATTATTTTTTTGAATATAATACGTTCCATTCTCTCTTTGATTTCCCTTTGAGTTGGAGAAAGAGAAGCAAAATGGGATTGCAGAGCTTCGAAGAGGGAAGAATCTGCTCAAATATCTAATTATTTAACCATCATTATTCAGTTGGGTTGAGATATTCCAATAATTTCCCATTTCTTTTGTTTATTGTTTTGCTTCTTTGTATCATTACTAATTTTCTATACATGTATCCAATCATTTACTCTTATTTTTGTAAAATATTTTCTGATCGAGGAACGATATGTTAGGATCGATGCCAGTTGTTAGCTCTGACACTAATTGTTAGGATCGTTCGATCAAGATGAACACAAAGAACAGAAGAGAGAAAATACAAGAAGGAATGTTGACTAAAAGTTTTATTATTGATGATTCAGGTATGTACAACAGCATAGAAGACAGAGAACGAAGAAAAGTACGTTTTAAGAGTACGACATAATGGGGTATATATATGGTTTCAATTTACTAAATATAGCTGTCAAATATTTAAATCTACGAGATATAATCTAACAAATATAACTCTATCAAATTTTTACCAAATATCTACTATATATATCTCTATCAGATCTTTACGAAATATCTTCCACATATATCTCTACCAGATCTAGGCATCAGGCTCCATATCCAGAGACTGATCCAGTCAACCCCAACAATCTCCCAATTAGAGACTAATCTAGTCAACCCCAACAATCTCCCACTTGGAGACGAATCCAGTCAACGAAGAATTTCATTCTCAATCTGTACCATACCACTTGAGGCTTTGCACAACCTCAATATTCCAACATCAACACAAAATGTTTGTTAGATTCCTTGCACCCTCTATCTTCTCCAAGTACATCACCATCTTCCACTAACCTCCAAGTGAAATGGTATAGCCTTTTGTGTTTTATCTTTGAATGATAAACCGAATTCCTCACCAACTGCATGACACTCTAACTATCTACCTGAAGAATCTTTTTGCGCAGCTTCTTGCCTAATTCTTCTAGATAGTCTGTCATCCATATCATCTCCTTTTCAACTTCAGCTATTGCCACGTACTCAGCCTTCGCAGATGAAAGAGCAACGCATTTCTGAAGTATAGACATCCCATCATTTGTAGCTTGCTCCCACTTAGTTGTATCCTCCAACTGTAGGGCCTCATCAAGAGGCTTTCGTTCCCCTTCATCACTCACCAACTGATAGTGTAAAGAATGTACATACCTATTTGGTACTGATGGCTCTAAATGATCTTTTCAACACCTGCTCAGGTGTCACTTGCTTTGCTTCTGGTTCCTCAACAACAGTCTCAGGAGTTTCTTGAGTATCTGCTACAACATCACTAGATGAATCTTTCAGCAACTCAACCTCAACTCCCACTTGTTTCACCTTTGGTTCCTCAACAATAGTCTCAGGAGTTTCTTGAGTATCTGCTTTCAGCAACTCAACCTCAACTCCCACTTGCTTCACCTTTGGTTCCTCAACAATAGTCTCAGGAGTTTCTTGAGTATCTGCTACAACATCACTAGTTGAATCTTTCAGCAACTCAACCTCAACTCCCACTTGCTTCGTTGTCCTTGTCCTGGTACTTTTCTTCAATTCTCTAACTGTATTTGTGAAATCTTTCAGCAACTCAACCTCAACTCCCACTTGCTTCGTTGTCCTGGTACTTTTCTTCAATTCTCTAACTGTATTTGTGAAACTAACTCGTTTCTGTTTGCTCATAACGCAGTTCTTATAAGAACTCATATCAACAGATTTCAGACATTCCAAAATTCCGTATTTGTGAAACTAACTCGTTTCTGTTTGCTCATAACGCAGTTCTTATAAGGACTCATATCAACAGATTTCAGACATTCCAAAATTCCGTATTTGTGAAACTAACTCGTTTCTGTTTGCTAATAACGCAGTTCTTATAAGGACTCATATCAACAGATTTCAGACATTCCAAAATTCCTTCTGACATCTTCATTCCTTTAATGCTCATATGTCCAAGTCTATTATGCCATAGGCTTGAATTTGAAGCACTCTCAGCAACAGCAGCTGTAACGGCCCAGATCCACCACTAGCAGATATTGTTCTCTTTGGGCTTTCCCTTTCGGGCTTCCCCTCAAGGCTTTAAAATGCGTCTACTAGGGGAAGGTTTCCACACCCTTATAAATGGTGGTTTGTTCTCCTCCCCAACCAATGTGGGACATCACAATCCACCCCCTTCGAGGCCCAGAGTCCTCGCTGGCACTCTTTCCTTCCTCTAATTGATGTGGGACCGCCCCCAAATCCACCCCCCTTTGGGGCCCAGCGTCCTTACTTGCACACCGCCTCATGTCTACCCCCCTTCGAAAAACAGCGAGAAGGCTGACACATCATCCGGTGTCTGGCTCTAATACCAAATTTGTCACAACCTAATATTTTATTACGGACCATGACTATCAACGACACATGAATCCACAAAATAATTTAAATATGCAATAGAGAAAATCAGTTAATTCCAATAAAGTTTTCGAACGACAAAAAAAAAAAAAAACCAATTAACAATTATGGAAACAAATTATGAAAGAATGCAAATACAAAATAAAGACTGGACTGACACCCCGGGACAACCCATTCCTCTGTTACAATCCCCGCCTCCATCATGCCCGCCCTTGACCGATGCCTCGTGCTCCTGAAAAAGGAAAACATAGCAAGGATGAGTATAAAAATTATACTCAGTAAACCACCTACTTGTAGGCTCTCTTCGCATCCTAACTTAATAGATTCCCACGATCTCCTAATTCTGTTCTAGGACATCTGGTTCTAATCTTAGTCCCTTGGAGATTGTCCCTTGGGCTTCACCGCTTCATCGTCCTTTCATTAGATACCTAAAGGTTCCTTACGTCCTTTCATTAGATACCTAAAGGTTCCTTACGCCAAGTTGATATGGTCGATATCTCTCTATGAGGCACTACCTTTGCATGGCTATCTAGGACTACATGGTATCTAGCCTAGGGGTGTGCTAAGTACCTCTTAACCCATATAGTCCTCCTATGGGGGGCGCGACCCAACCCGTTCTTATGAAGCTAATGGGTTGTACGACGTGGGGACACATTTCCCATGCGAAACCACCAAGAGCAATAAGAACTGGTCAGGAACCCTTGGTCCTCCCATGAAGCTATTAGATACCGTTCTCACGCTAGCAATCTATGAACATTCCTGAGATACTTTGTTGTCGTGGTAATCCATTAAGTTCCTAGGGGAAGGTTAAGTCTAACTAGAGCGACTTGTCGTTCCTAACATCAAATCCCTAGGCTTATCATAGTAATGGGCCATAGAAAATAACAGAGTGTGCATACAGCCGTCGTCTAACATCATACTATATAATTCATGCAAATTAGACACGCAGGCTCAACAGGGCGATGGCCTCCATCAAGCACCTAAAATGCGAAGGTCACGCTCAATGGGGCGAAGTCATCCATCAAGCACCCAGAACGCGGAATACGCAATTCCAACATGAATTAACACATGCAAACGTACAACGAAAATTTAAAGCATGATCGCACGCTCAAATAATTCACCCAAAACTTCTCATAATATTACACATCATCAGCTCATAACAATTATTCACAAGAGGCTACCACCTAAGGCGAATAACTAGCATGCATACAGTCCAAGCGAATCCTACAAGTATTTCTTCCTAAACACCGAGTGGTGACTTACCTGGTTGACGCGTGCCCTTTTGCTATTGTTTCTTTGCCCGTGAGGTGTCCAAAAATACTGATTTTCTTCAATTAGGTCTCTATTCACATAAAAACAGTATTAGAACTAGAATCGGGACAACAATCGGGCAAACAGAGGACAAACAGGCCAAAACGACCGATCTCACGCGCGCTCACGTGCGAGGAAGTGCGCCAGTTACAGACCGCACACACGATTGCTTCTACACAGTTGCGGGTTAGGCAGTCTGGTTCGGCTAAGGGTTTGCAGGCGACACGTGTCGTCATCTCACTGGGGATGCGTTGCTCCAGCCGACGATGATGCATGTCCGGTGCCAGCCGTGCCGCCCTCTGCCGCTCCCTGGCCGATGCAGTCTTTTTTTTTCTCTCTCTCCTCTGCAATCCGTAACACAGAGTCACATTTCCGATTTACATATCTTTTGGTTTGGAGTTCGGATCGATATGATTTCTTCGGCAAGGTTTGGTATTTTTTTTGTAATTTTTTGGCTTAACTACCAGACGAGTTAAGAGCGTCGGAAGTTCACTTACCGTTCTCAGATGATTCTCCGATCTCCACCTTCATATTGAGATTTCGGCCAAACCTTCTTCACAGATTGTGCGTAGAGTTGTTCTTAGGTGAATATCTCAACATTTTAGGTCTCGATTCATATAAAAAAAGCTCAGATCTGAAAAATGTCGTTCAGAACCTTACCTCACGAAATGTTCTTGGATCTTGATGGAGCATTGGCCTCGCTAGCCTCTCAGTCCTTGTACAGGTCTCGTCTGAAGGTGGATTCCGACGGTGGTTTGATGAACTTCGCAGCGACTCTTTTTTGTTTCCTCTCAATTTTCTCTCTAACTTTCTTTTTCTTTTGCAAGAGATTTGATGGGGTTTTCCTTGAACCCCTATTATGGCTGGAGGGGCAAAATGACATTTTTTTCCCCTCTGTTGACTTAGCCCCTCCCCCCCCCCCCCCCCCTTTTTTTTTTTTTGGCGTTACAAACTCTCTACTCCTTAGGAACTTTCGTCCCTGAAAGTGGATATCCCTTGAAAGAGTTCGGGGTAAGCTCACCTCACGTCCTCTTCTCGTTCCCATATTGCCTCTTCCTCACGGTGGTTACTCCATGAGACCTTAACCAAGGGAATAACTTTGTTGCGCAATCGCCTAGTGTCTCGAGCCAAAATTCTATTAGGCTTTTCCTCGTAAGACAGATCTTCCCGAAGAGGAAGCGTCTTGTGCTCGATTACATGGGTAGGGTCTGGAGTGTACTTCCGTAGCATGGATACAGGAAACACATTGTGTACAGCGGCAAGGCTTGGTGGCAGGGCAATTCTGTAAGCCACAGCCCCAACTCTTTCTAGAATCTCAAAGAGGCCTATGACCCTTGAGCTTAATTTTCCCTTCTTTTCAAACCTCAACACCCTCTTCATAGGGGCTACCTTCAGGAACACGTGGTCACCCACCTCAAATTCGAGGTCCCTTGTACGCAAATCCGTATAGCTTTTCTGTCGGCTCTGTTCCCAGTAGTTGATGCGTGCCTACCTCTTCCCAAAACACTGGTGTTCGACACCTACGCCTATATAGTGCCTCCAAGGGGGCCATCTGGATGGTCGCTTGATAATTGTTATTGTAGGTAAACTCCATCAAAGGAAGATGTTCGTCCCTGTTAGATAAAACCTGAGTTTTTGAGTTTTTCCTTATTTAGATTCACACGATTTAAGAATACCTCCGTTTGACCATTTGACAAACACGTCGAATGGATCACCAAAGTTTTAGACGGCAATTTTGTAGGGAGTAGCACAGATTTAGTTGGCCACTCTCCAGCCATTTTTAGGATAGGTTATATAGGAAATCTGTTTCGAAGATTTAATAACCTGATTTTAAGCGCAGTCAAAATTTCAGTTATTCTCTCTCTTTGTTATTTTACGCATTTTATTTTTCTTCCAACAACCTCCTGTCAACAATTTCCTCTCACCGAAAAGAAAGAATTTCCCTGGCCGATTATCGAAAAACAACAAGTGATATCAGAGCCCAGGTTGAAGCCATCGATGTATATCATTGCGGAGGAGCCAACCTATCAACAATCAAGTTGAATAGCTCAAGTGGTTAGAGTGTCGACCTAACAATACATAGGTCTTTAGGTTCAAGTAGAAGAAAATGCAAAGTGCGAAAATAAGCACATCGTGGGGTCCATCCAGAGCAGGCTCGCTCACTCCTCCACGCCGCCGCGAAGTGCTGGCATCTCTCTCCACCAAGCTCACCGCGCAATCAGCCTGGGAGGGAATGAAATCCCATCGGGTCGGTGTACAGCGAGTGCGGAAATCCAAAATCCAACATCGACTGAGTGAGGAATGGCTTGCACGCTGCCCATGTGGCTCAATCCGAGGAGGATGAGCCGGCCCTTTTCATGGTGACTGCAGCATCAGTCCTACCTGACGTCGAACCCGAGGAAGAGCTCCTCAAATTCACAGAGGTAATCGACGACGGCATAACTGCTCCGGTGAGCGTCGAACCCGAGGAAGAGTTCCAATTCTGCATAACAAAGGCACCGGCTGGGGAGCCAATTCAACTGAAGGAGGAGCAAGAGGCGGATCAAAAGAAGGAGGAGCTGACTGATGACGGGCAAATCCAGTGCTCGTACTTTGGGAAGAGAGGTCATCTGAGCAAGCGTAGGAACAAGGAGACGGCCGAGAAGGCCCATGTGGCTCAATCCGAGGAGGATGAGCTGGCCCTTTTCATGGTGACTGCATCAGTCCTACCTGACGTCGAACCCGAGGAAGAGCTCCTCAAATTCACAGAGGTAATCGACGACGGCATAACTGCTCCGGTGAGCGTCGAACCCGAGGAAGAGTTCCAATTCTGCATAACAAAGACACCGGCTCGACGACGGCATAACTGCTCCGGTGAGCGTCGAACCCGAGGAAGAGTTCCAATTCTGCATAACAAAGACACCGGCTGGGGAGCCAATTCAACTGAAGGAGGAGCAAGAGGCGGATCAAAAGAAGGAGGAGCCTGCTCCGGTGAGCGTCGAACCCGAGGAAGAGTTCCAATTCTGCATAACAAAGACACCGGCTGGGGAGCCAATTCAACTGAAGGAGGAGCAAGAGGCGGATCAAAAGAAGGAGGAGCCGACTGATGACGGGCCAATCCAGTGCTCGTACTTTGGGAAGAGAGGTCATCTGAGCAAGCTCAGGAACAAGGAGACGGCCGAGAAGGCCCATGTGGCTCAATCCGAGGAGGATGAGCTGGCCCTTTTCATGGTGACTGCATCAGTCCTACCTCAAATTCACAGAGGTAATCGACGACGGCATAACTGCTCCGGTGAGTGTCGAACCCGAGGAAGAGTTCCAATTGTGCATAACAAAGGCACCGGCTGGGGAGCCAATTCAACTGAAGGAGGAGCAAGAGGCGGATCAAAAGAAGGAGGAGCCGACTGATGACTGGCCAATCCAGCGGCATAACTGCTCCGATGAGTGTCGAACCCGAGGAAGAGTTCCAATTGTGCATAACAAAGGCACCGGCTGGGGAGCCAATTCAACTGAAGGAGGAGCAAGAGGCGGATCAAAATAAGGAGGAGCCGACTGATGACGGGCCAATCCAGTGCTCGTACTTTGGGAAGAGAGCTCATCTGAGCAAGAATTGCTGGAGCAAGCTCAGGAACAAGGAGACGGCCGAGAAAGGCCCATGTGGCTCAATCCGAGGAGGATGAGCCGGCCCTTTTCATGGTGACTGCATCAGTCTTACCTGACGTCGAACCCGAGGAAGAGCTCCCCAAATCCACAGAGGTAATCGACGACGGCATAATTGCTCCGGTGAGCGTTGAACCCGAGGAAGAGTTCCAATTGTGCATAACAAAGGCACCGGCTGGGGAGCCAATTCAACTGAAGGAGGAGCAAGTGTTCGCTCAAATTAGTGAAAGAGGTGAGCAGCAAGAGCACCGACGAAGGGTCCTCGACACTGGGGCAACAAACCATATGATCGGGCCAAGTCTGCGTTCTCCGAGCTTCACTCGGGGATTCGCGGGACGGTGAAATTCGGCGACGGCTCCCTCGTCGAGATCGAAGGGCACGGCACCATCTTTGTTCGTCGGCAAGGGAGGCAATCATCACAAGTTGACCGGCGTCTACTTCATCCCGAGACTCAAGGCTAATATTGTGAGCCTGGGTCAACTTGATTAGGTCGGCTGCCACATTTCCATCAAGCGCGGGCTACTTAGGATCCACGATGATCGACGACGGTTGCTCACGCAAGTTCGGTGCATGGCAAACATCCTTTACATCCTAAAGTTGGAGATAGAGCAACCAGTCAACCTCTCGACCAGGTACCGGAAGATGGAAGACCTATTAGGAAGAGGTGAACCACCTGGACTGGCGGCGCGCCAACTCGAAGAAGAGGCGGCCAGGTACCGGAGGATGGAAGACCTATTAGGAAGAGGTGAACCACCTGGACTGGCGGCGCGCCAACTCGAAGAAGAGGTGGCCGAACAAGACGTGAAGGTTGGAGGACATGCCGCTAGGGACACTGAGCCATAGGGCTCAAATCGGAGTTCAAACAAAATAAGGTAGATATACCACAGGTTTTAGGAGGAGATTGTTAGATAAAACGAGTTTTTGAGTTTTTCCTTATTTAGATTCACACGATTTTAGAATACCTACGTTTAACCATTTGACAAACACGTCAAATGGATCACCAAAGTTTTAGACGGCAATTTTGTAGGGAGTAACACAGATTTAGTTGGCCACTCTCCAGCCATTTTTAGGATAGGTTATATTTAAATAGGAAATCTGTTCCGAAGATTTAATAACCTGATTTTAAGCGCAGTCAAAATTTCAGTTATTCTCTCTCTTTGTTATTTTATGCATTTTATTTTTCTTCCAACAACCTCCTGTCGACAATTTCCTCTCACCGAAAAGAAAGAATTTCCCTGGCCGATTATCGAAAAACAATAGTCCCAGCACCCAGAGAAATCTAAGGAACAGGCTCGTAACATATCCTCTAAGGTTTGTTCGTCCGTTTGACGATGGAACGCTGTACTGAACCTCAACTGAGTTCCTAGTGCTATCTGGAGACTTTTCCAAAATTGAGAGGTGAACCTGGTGTCCCAGTCTGATACTATGAACACTGGTACCCCGTGCAGGCGTACTATCTCCTTGATATATAACTAAACCCACTGATCGACTCGATATGTGGACTTGCCTCAAATGAAGTGGGCCGTCTTGGTCAATCTGTCTACAACTTCCTAGATGACGTTGAAACCCTGCTTTGTCTTTGGCAAACCTAAGATAAAATCCATACAGACTGTTTCCCATTTTCACTGGGGAACGTTTCGGGGCTGTAGCAGTCTTGCTGGGTGTCACAATTATACTATGAAGAGAGTAGGTTGTGACCCTCACGTCATGACAAGCAAAGTGGCGTCCCTCAAGAGACGCCCATCCAGCCACATGCGGGCCAATATAGAAGAGTGTCATGATGCGATCGAGGAGGATGATGCATCATCCAACACACCACCATGCGAAGTGGACATTGAAGACAAGTTGAGACATACAGAGACATCGGAATAGACATGAAGGGCAAAGATAGGCTTGTTGAAGGGTCGGGTAGGGCCCCGGGCCTTAACCTCAAAAGTTGGAGTTTTGGAAGAAATATGGGCATGGAGTTTGGGAGTTAAGTCCGTCCATATGAAATATGATTGCTCACCAAGTTTCGTGTCAATTGGAAACCGGACGGACAATGCACGACACCGTATGACCGTTCACCAAAATCATGTCTACATCTGGAAGATTGAAAATGACTCGAAATGTAATATAGGGGGTACCATGGTGTTAGCTCTCCACCACCCCTGGACCCTGTGGCCTAAGTGAGCTACCCTATGGCAAAGTGTGTCGAGACGAGTGTCTCGAGCGACTTCCTTTGAAATGGGTTTTTGAAGGACGGTATCGGACGACACAGGAGTGCCGATATTGTGCCCCAGCCCGCGTGTTGGAGGTTGCTGCATACACCCGCTATCCAATACAGTATCCATAAACGACTCGGCATTGGCACGGGTGGGCTAATGCCTCGATAGAAATCAGATGGATGGATGTTCGGGAAGTTCCCCAATGAGATGAACGACACGCGGGCCCATTCTTGATGGCATGATCGAGCGAGTTATGATGGCCGACGACATCCCAAGACTCGAGATGGCATCAAGACATATGGACCCCGTCGATGGGGATCAAGATGACAAGATAAGATGCGACGTTGCATTGAGAGACCTTGGCCCGAGCAGAGGCAAGGTCGAGCCGAATGACTTGGCCTAGTGTAGAGGCAAGTCGGATGTGTCGCAGACGATTGAACATACACGCGCAGGCGGCGTGTGTGGTTGAACAAGCTTGAATTCCGCACAAGCGATGTTCGATTGGCGAAGATAAACCTCGCCTAAGGTCCGATGAAGCCACAAAGCCGGGGTGAAAAATATATATGGGGCTTAATTCTCCTTAAAGCTAGTCGTGAGCGTGTCAAGATCACGATGTCGCACGGTAAAAAAATGTAGGACCATGACACTCGCCGTTGCCTCGGGGCCTTCACCTGCTGCCAAGTCAAGCAACGGCTTACGAAATCCACTATGTCCCTTTTCATTCCGGACCACATATCTTTTCAGATCTTGATACATCTTTGTACTTCTAGGGTGGAACGTATAAGATGTATCATGGGCTTTAGTCATAATATCTTTTAAGATTCTCTCGTCACGGGGAACGCATATGCGATTTTGCCACAACAGGCCCCTGTCTGAGGAGATAGAATATCCTGCTGGTCTCTCTGTCTCAGTCTGACTCCACACTTTACTAAGGTGTTCATCAGATCTCTGAGCGTCGATAATTTGCTTTCATAGGGTTGGTTGTATGGTCAACTGTGTCATCTGAACAGTACCACCTTTGACCACCACATCTATCCCAACCCTCTTCATCTCATCTTGTAGTCTTTCCTGCGTGGTGATCATCGCGGAAGTATGCATAGCCCTCTTGCTCAATGCATCAACTACAACATTGGCTTTGCCTGGATGGTACAGGATTTCTATGCCATAATCCTTTATCAGTTCCAACCATCGCCTTTGTCTCATATTGAGCTCCTTCTACATGAACAAGTACTTGAGCCTCTTATGATCAGTGAAGACTTATACTTTTTCCCATTCAGGTAATGCCCCACGTTTTCAGAGCAAACACTACCGCTATTAACTCGAGGTCATATGTGGGGTAGTTTTGTTCATATTCCTTCAGTTGTCTAGAAGCATATGCTATCACCTTACCCTTCTGCATGAGCACACACCCTAAACCTTTCCCTAATGCATCACTGTACACCACGAGGTTACCTGACCATTCGTAATTGTAAGAACTGGTGCAGTCACCAACCTCTTCTTGAGTTCCTGGAAACTCTGTTCGCAAGCTGGAGTGGAGTCCAAGCAAAATGCTTGCCCTTCTTGGTTAGTTGAGTGAGTGCTGAGGAAATTTTGGAGAAATCTTGGACAAATATCCAGCTAGCTCGAGAAAACTCCTCACCTCCGTGACTGGTCGGCTTTGGCCACCTCATCACTGCTTCTATCTTAGCTGGGTCCACTATAATCCCCTTGCTTGACACTACGTGACCCAGAAATGCTACTTTAGACAACCAAAACTCGCACTTGGAGAACTTGGCATACAGCTGCTGGGCTCTCAGTATTGTCAGAACTTTTCTTAGGTGTTCCTCGTGATCTACCCCTGACTTAGAGTATACCAGAATTTCATAGATGAACACTATGACAAAAGTGTCTAAGAATTCCTTAAACACCCTGTTCATTAGTTCCATGAAAACCGCTGGTACATTGGTAAGACCAAAGGACATAACGAGAAACTCGTAATGTTCATATCGACTTCTGAAGGTTGTAATGGGTATATCCACTTCTCTGATCCTCAACTGATGATACCCCGACCTTAAGTCAATTTTCGAGAAAACTGTTGCTCCCTGTAGCTGATCAAATAGGTCGTCAATTCTAGGGAGGGGGTACTTATTCTTTATGGTGACATGGTTTAGTTCCCTGTAATCAATACACAACCGCATGGATCGATCCTTCTTCTTGACAAACAGAATAGGGGCTCCCTAGGGTGATACACTGGGTCAGATGAAACCCTTATCTAACAGCTCCTGTAACTGTTCCTTCAATTCCCTGAGTTCTGCAGGTGCCATCCTGTAAGGTGCCTTGGAGATCGGCACAATTCCTGGTTCTAAATCGATCCCAAAATCGACTTCCCTAGCTGGGGGCAAACCTGGTGAATTCTCCAAAAAGACGTCTACTAACTCCCTGACGATGTGTACCGATGAGGCTATCTGTTTGTTACTATTGGCTAAGGTCACGCTGGCTAGAAATGTACTTGTGCCACTACAAATCAACTTCTTAGCCCTTAATGCTGTTACAACGCTTGGGGTTCCTTGGGAAGTGGCTCCCTTGTAGGTAAAGTTGTCCCTTGACGGGAGCCTGAGAGTCACTATTCGAGTCTCGCAATCTATCACAATGCGATTCTCGCCTAGCCAATCCATACCCAAGATGACATCAAAGTCTTGCATGCTTAACACTATCAGTGTAGCTTCGATGACACGTCTTGATATTGTTACACCACCTCCCTTAACCCTATGGGTAGCTAACAACAGCTCGTGAGCAGGGGGGACACTAATAGGGTGATCTCTAGAGGTTCTTTCTCTAGGTGCGTTAGCTCTACAAATTCCTCAAAACAAACGAATGCGTTGAACCCAAATCAAACAATACTAAAGCAAGATGGCCAAATATGGGTAGCGTACCTGTGACAACTGCATCAGGCTGGTTAGCTTGCCTAGCTGTCGTTGCGTGGGCTACAGCTCGCTCCTACTGATATTGAGCACCCTGCCCCTCTGATGTTGTACTGCAGACCATTTGATGCGCTGATCGTCTCTGAGGGCAATCCACTGCAAAGTGCCCTACCTGGCCGCATCTGTAGCAGGCGTCTGTTCCTGCCTTGCACTCCCCCATGTGAGGACGCCGACAGTTAGGACAAAGGGTCATGTTCTGTACCAGGGCTCTTCTTCGTTTATCAGTGCGGCCAGGGGCGGTCTACCAGTTCTGGGGTGGCTACGGTCTGTCCCCTTTTCCTGGGCTGCAGTGTGAGATGACTGTGCTGTTCCCAATTGTAGCTTGTTGGTATGGGGCGCGTCAAGGAGGGTCGCCACCTGAAGGGCTTTCGCATAATCGAAGATGACTGGGCCGTCACATTCCCCTTCAGGTCCTCCCTCTGGCCAGCAATAAATCGTTCAGCCTTCAACTCATTAGAACTAACATAGGCTGGAGAAAACCTTGCCAACCTACTGAACTCTAAGTCATATTCCTCCACTGATCTG
Source organism: Cucurbita pepo subsp. pepo (assembly GCF_057944985.1). Taxonomy (NCBI): domain Eukaryota; kingdom Viridiplantae; phylum Streptophyta; class Magnoliopsida; order Cucurbitales; family Cucurbitaceae; genus Cucurbita; species Cucurbita pepo. Next base: position 78,485 of record NC_141815.1, on the reverse strand, counting down.
TCTCCCTATTTCAGTTCGAGGAACGATGCCTGCATTTTCACTCTGGCAGTGATTGGGTAATATTTGTGGAGATAAGCATCTTTAAACTGGTACCATGTAATAAACTCTCCTTGTGTATAATGGTCTTCTGAGCACCCTTCCACCAGAAGTGTGCCTCTCCTTTAAACATATACGTCCCACAATGGACTTGATACTTTAGCGGGCAGTTCATAAACTGGAAGGTCGTTTCTATGGCCTCTAGCCAATTCTCTGCGGCAATGGGATCCATCTTGCCTCTGTCAAAGGAAGGCAGTTTATGCCTCTGGAAATCTCTTAGGTAGCATGACTTCACAATCATAGTTCCTGAATCTTTGGCCCCTTGCCCTATTCACTGATTAGCCATCATGGTCTGTATCATTTGGTTCGTCAGAGCCTAATTCTCCATCGAGATCATCATGAACATCTGAAACATCTCTATTGTTGGCATGACTAACAACTAGTTTAGTGGGACTTCTGTACTAGTAGTTGGAACCAATGGGACCTCCTAAGAGAAGGGAGCAGTAGGGGGTGTATCGAGCAGCCTTCAAGCCTTGGCCTTCCTTCGGCGTCTTTTTGTTCTTGATGGCTGTGGTACGGTCCCTTCACTAGTTTGGGGCGTATCCCCAACCTCCTCTTCAAATTCAAGTTGTTCTACTTCAGGTGTTGGAATCGGGGTGTCCTGAATTTCCTCTCTTCTTCCCCTTCTGGGTCCGGGCCCAACATAAGGTTCGTGTCTCTTGGGTGCCATTATCTACCACAAAAGAAAGAAAAGGACTATGGTTACAATTACTTCATAGCACATCTTCTAGACAATGTGCGATTATAACGCCATAGAAGGTCGTGGTATACTCTATAAATACTAGCTTGACTTTTGTCTCTATGTTTCCATCACGTGAGAACATCTGGTCATGAGAGGCATGTGTTTGACGAGCGTGGTCACAGAGGATACGACTTTCTATCCTAAATGTCTACAGGACCTATAACCTGGCTGCTCTAATACCAAATTTGTAACAGCCCAGATTCACCACTAGTAGATATTGTCCTCTTTGGGCTTTCCCTTTCGGGCTTCCCCTTAAGACTTTAAAACGCGTATGCTAGGGGAAGGTTTCCACACCCTTATAAATGGTGGTTTGTTCTCCTCCCCAACCAATGTGGGACATCAAAACAGCCATGTCCATACACCCTGCAGTGGTGTACAAAGTTTCAGATTTTGTGCCACGTGCTACCACCATAGCACCCTTCACAATCTTCCATGAACTCTTCTCAAACTTTGTTGCATAACCTGTGCTATCCAACTGACCAATAGAGATCAGGTTCTTCTTGAGACTAGGAATATATTTGACATCCTGTAATGTCCACTGATTTCCTGTTGGAGTTTTTATGCAGACATCCCATTTTCCTTCGATCTTCAAATCTTTGTTGTTGGCAAGATACACCTTCCCGAAACTTCCAGACTTGAAATTTTGAAACAACTCTTTATTTGGAGATGAATGAAAAGATGCACCTGAATCCAAAATTCAGGATTCAATCGGATTGTCCACGCTAAGGATTAGAGCATCCCCAATATCTTCTGTTGAATGTATCGAATCATCGTCATCTTCTAATTTGGGATTCTGCTTCCTCTTTGTACAATCTGCCCGAAAGTGACCTTTTTACAACTCCAACACTTAACGTTTGTTTGGAGATTTTTCTCGGTTTCTTGATTTTGATCGCCCATTGTTTGGTCCCTTTGATTTACTTCTTCCCCTTCGATCGACACTGAGAGCATTGCCTAATTAATCTCCAATTTTCCGTTTGCGAATACTTTCGCTAAGAACTACATCTAGAATTTCATCAAACTTTAGTTTATCAGATCCTCGTGAACTGTTGATCGCGGCAACAACAGTATCCCACGACTCGGGTAAAGATGACATCAAAATCAATGCCTTAATTTCATCTTCGAAATTAATATCCACTGAACTAGTTGACTTGTAATCATATTGAATTCGTTTATATGACCAGCAACAGATCCACCTTCAGACATTTGTAGATTAAACAGCCTCCACATCAAAGACCTCGTTCATAACCGACGATTTCTTGTACATATTCGACAGTGCCTTTAATAAATCTGACATTGTCTTCTCCTTGATAATATCGAACGCCACGTTTTTGGACAGCATCAACCGGATCAACCCTAAGGCTTGACGATCTTTGAGCTTCCACTGCTCCGTGGTCATAGTATCCGGCTTCACCCCCAACAGGGTTCGTGAAGACCTTTCTGGTACAAACAATCTTCAATTTACATCTTCCAGAAACTAAAATCGAATCCATCAAACTTTTTAATTCCAATCTTTGAAATTTCCATCTTCACAAATCGTGGTGAATTTTGCCTCGCTCTAATACCAGTTGTTAGCTCTGAAACCAACTGTTAGGATCGCTCAACAACGCACACACTCGATCAAGATGAACACAAAGAATAGGAGAGAGAAAATACAAGGAGGAATGATGGCTAAAGGTTTTATTATTGATGACTTCATGTATGTATAACACAATAGAATACAGAGAATGAAGAAAAGTACGTTTTGAGAGCACGGCCTAATGGGGTATATATATGGTTTCAATTTACTAAATATAGCTTTCAAAGATTTAAACCTACAAGATATAATCTAACAAATATATCTTTATCAAATCTTTACCAAATATGTACCATATATCTCTATTAGATTTTTACCAAATATCTTCCAAATATATCTCTACCACATTTAGGCATCAGGCTCCATATCCCAACACGATAAGAACTTTTAAAAGCTGTTTGCGATTTCAAAAGGCTGAAATCAACAAGCATATAGATCACAAAGTTAAATTGGAGAATTGGGTTTGAAAAATCTTTACAAAACAGAGTTGAGAGGAGAGAATTGTGTGCATTGTTTGGTGTATTCCCCTTTGAATTGTGTACTTGATTTGTGTGAGAAATCTTCTTCTTTATTTGCGAGAGCTTTCAAGACACATAACAGATCTCCACAATACTATGATATAAGCTCTCATAGTTATGCTTTGGGCTTTTGGAGAACATAAGCTCTCATAGTTAGTCGGGGAGATGTGTTCTTTACTTATAAACCATAATCATTTCCTAATTAACTAACGTGGACTCCCTCCAACAATCCTAAGTAGTCTTGCCTTTCTTGAGTCATCTTTATTGCTCTTCGGTTTAGGGCTTGGTTGCATGTAGAAGTGTTTATTTATTATGCAACGTGTAAGGTTTATGTGTTAGCTTCTTGTTTTGTCTCGTATCTATTATAACAGTCGTACTCTTCTAATCGTGCAGTGCCATGAATATATATACAATCATGATCAATCTTACGAGGAATTCAAACCTCGTTATACTTCATTGCTTTTTTTTTTTTTTTTTTTAACTTAGTTGGACCTTAGGTGAGATCCTTGCTTCCTCAACCAAGCTTCACTTCATATTTAACAAAGCTTTACTTTGTCATACAAGTCACTTGTATTTTTTTTCATTTCTAAACGACTTACCTCTACTCTAGATCAAGTCTTAAGGTTCAGTCTATCTTTACTCTATGTCAAAGTTCTTCAAACACAATGTTGCATCTCATTTAAGTATCTTAGTTTTCGATGACACAGTCTCCATGTTGCTCCATCAACTCCAAACTTCAGAGTTTAGTTTGAACCATTTGTTGGTCAAAACAAGCTTACAACACTCTGCCGAGGCTTAACATTTTCATTCAAGTACTTATTGAGACAATTCAAACAAGTATTGTACCAACAAAGAAATATTGAGTCCCACTAATATTTTATGATGCCACTAGGGGCATCACGATATTATTTACTTTTGTAGCTCATTCAAATGTTATTATCAAGAATCAACCCCTAAGTTAATTTCGTATTCAAGACTTTTAGATATTCATTCATTTGATCATTATTGAAGCATGGATTCTTCCATGTCAATAATGAGTCATTTCTCTATGAACTCATTCTCAAAGAAAGATACTCAAGAATCTCGTTTTGCAATGCACTCACTTTTGCCATGACACACATATGTCATGGGGTGGCTCACTTAGGCTATGAGACTCAGGCGTTATGGAGAGCCAACTCCATAGTTCCCCTATAATATATTCTAAGACATATTTGGTTTGACATCCATACACATCAAAATGACAAGAAGTTATATACGTCAATGTGGGGCTTACACCGGGTGGAGAGTTTATATCTTTTACTTAAACAAACTTAACTCTCGACCCATTTATCAAAACTCACATTATTTCTTATGTTCTTATTCTCACCTTAGCTTAAGAGTATTGTCCTCTCTTCCATGTGTGCTAAATGATGTACCATTCTCCTCTCGATAGTGCCATAACACTTCGCTCGATCCTTGAAATAACTTGACAGATGACACTTGCATGCCACAACTATTAGCATGATAGTGACATCTAGCACTAGCAAGTGTGGTAATTGCCGGTAAATATTCAAGAATCATTTTGTTGAAAATGACGACATGGACAAGTTTGATGGAAAGGGTGAGTTTTAGGTATGTGTAGCCAAAATTAAGGCCATTCTGGCGCAATTCAAGATCCCTCCAAGATTCAAGCCTCTGTGACTGAAGAAGAAAAGGAAACTCATTCTAAATGTAAGTGACATTGTTCTTCGACAAAACTCCAAAATCAAGTGCCCAACCAGAGGTTTGGTTACCGTTCCGGATGCTTTGGTTACCTCATACCAACATTCCAAACCAAATGAGTTGCTGGAAAAGCATCAAAGGAATGATTCTCAAGCATTCAAAGAGTTCAAACAGTGGAAGACCTTACATCAAAAACAAACTTCTTTCTAAACACATAAAAACACTGAAAATGGTTGAGAGTTTTGTGGAGAAGACTTCATTTTGTTTTTGCACAATTATGTGGCCTCCTCTGACCCCAGACATGCTACAACAACAACATGAACAACATGGACGCATCTTTTCCAATTACTGTTTTCTATCACCCAAAACTTCAAATTGATAGTGATTTAAAATGATATGTAGAAGGGGAGACTTTCAACTTGATTAAATTAATATTTGATTAAATTAAAGTTTTGAATAATGGATGATTTAAGAGGAAGTTTGCAAATATAATGTGATTATTATTTATGATACAACATAAAGAGAGAACTTTCAAGGCATAATGTGTGGTCATATCTTTAAATATATTGTTGAGTTTTGAATTATTATTTATGAAAAGACTTTTAATTATCACACCTTTGTCTTCTTCTTAGGTTTTAAATGTACCAATAATTTATTGTGATTGAGTTGTCAAATCAACGTTTATTAGTATTGATGTAATATTTTTCCCATCCAAGGTCATTTATGTCATTTACCAACCAACCCCGTTTCCCCCTCGCTTCCTATTTCATCTCCACTTCTTTCGTATCATTATTATTTCTTGGAATCTTCCTCTCTTCACAAAAACTCATCAAAATTATACTTAAAAACAAAATGTGAATGAGTTTTAAACTGAAGTAGAATACATTTAGGGAGACAAAAACAACTTAAAACATTAAATTGTTGAAACACGGTGCGGCCCTGTACGACATTTGCTTCAAATCTGCATCTATCCTAGATCAGCTTCTTCTTGTCACCCAAAAAACATGGAGTGAGTACTAAAACTCAATAAGTAGCTTACTCATAAGTGTCCTTAAGATGTGTTAGGGTACACTTATTCATTTTCCTAATCTTGTTCTTATTCTTGGTTCTTGTTTCTTGCGTGGTGCTTAGCAACCTTCATGCTACTTTATGGCAGGATTGTGTAAAACATGCTTGACTTGATTTATGTCCTTGAGATAGCATATTGATTACTTGAAAATCAAAGGCTATCTATTACTAACTTGATTGATCCTTAGCCTTAGAGTATCATATTGGTTACTTCAAAATCAAAGGCTATCTAAAACTTACTTCTTGATCTTTACCCTTAAGGTAGCATATGATTACTTAAAAATCAATGGTATGATATTGTCCACTTTGAGCATAAGCTCTCATGGCCTTACTTTGGACTTCCCTAAAAGGCCTCGTTCCAATGGAGTTTGTATTCCTCACTTATAAACTCATGATCATTCCCTCAATTAGCTGATGTGGAAGTTTGTATTCCTAGTTTAAATCTTTGGAAGCTATATTTAATAAATTGAAACCATATATATCCCATCAGGCAGCTCTCAAAATGTACTTCTCTTCATTCTTTGTATTCTATCTTGTTGTACATACCTGAAGTCATCAATACAAAACCTTTTGGCCAATATTCCTCCTTGTATTTTCTCTCTCCTATTTTTTGTGTTCGTCTTGATCGAGTGTGTGCGTTGTTGAGCGATCCTAACAATTGATATCAGAGCTAACAATTGGTATCGATCCTAACCCTAATAGTAATTATGCATGAGATGTAGATGATAGGAAAAGCACTTCTAGTCATGTGTTTTTACTCAGTGAACGAGCTATGTCTTGGTCCTCTAAAAAACAACTTGTAGTTACCAATTGTGTCTTTATCCTCCAAAAAAATAACTTGTAGTTACTTTGTCTACTACAGAAGTAGAGTTTGTGGTCCGGAAGAGTATTGGAAAGGGTTGTGGACAAGGAGAGCATGGAAAAACTTGGTCATTTTTAGAGTTGGCTAGTTTGTAAGCCTCTAAAATCCAACCAAATTGGTTTGTATAACAATGTAATTGATTTCTGAGCTTTAGTTTGTGTGTTTACAACAAATTTTATTAAAATAATAACATTTAATTATGAAGTATTGAGTTGAAGTTGAAGCACTATGTCACAGAAGAACAAGTTGCAAATATTATGACAAAACCACTTCAGCTAAATGCATTCATAAAACTGCGTGAGACGACATGTATATAGTGCCTTTAGGCGTGAAATTATATTAAAATAATGACATTTTAATTATGAAGTATGAAGTATGTTTGTAAGGATAAATAAAATATTTTTAGTATGTTTGTCCATCCAATTTTCTTCTAATAATTTTATAGAATAAACATCTTATTGTTCATAAATAAATAAAAAATAAAACTTTTGGAGTATTTATCCAAAATAAATACCCTCCCAACATAGTGGAAGAATAAGATGTACATATTATAATAAGCAGACAGGAAGAATAACATAACTAACTACCTTGAATGAAACATCACAACATCTAAATGGAACATTTAGGTTCAACTGTATTGAAATTCTTTGAATTCAATAATAAAGATGTGGTTTTTAATTTTGGTTCTAAGCTGCTTTTCCAAATGGAGGAAGTGTCTAATCTTCTTGCGTGTTGAAACAAGGTTTCAGAAGGAGTGCAGATCAGATTTGTGATCTCACCACCTTCTTCTTCCTCGTTTATTGACTTCTCAATCAAATTGCAGTATGTGTTCAGGTTCCATGACGACAGAAAGAGAGCAATAAATGAAGAATCCAGCCGTTGAGGCTAAGCGGCTCTGAAAACCAGATGGTGGCATGTGGTGTCGCAAGGATAGGGACAATCAATCGCTTTCACTGCTGCTCGGTCGAAGTACCAATCTCCAACGGCCAGAGCAATTGGCTGCATATTGTCAATCCCCACATGTTACACATTTTCACACTAACTAACTATATTTACACACTCATCTCACCTTGTTTCCGATGACAGGAGAATTGTCGCCGAACCATGTATCCTGTCTCTCAGATTGGCAGTGAGCAAAGCATGAGTTAATAAATAACCCATTTTCTGAAGATTTTGAGAAATCCCGAACAGCATCCAACATTTGGTTCCTGAATCCTGTTAAAACAAACACACATGCAACAGAAGTCACTAAGAAACACAAGGTTAGTTAAGAGCTTGATCACATCCCATTCCGAGAATGTTACCTTGAAGAAATTGAATCTGAGGTTGGCTACATTTTGCATAATTCAGCCTACAATCGTGCCATTGCCCAGCCGGATCCACAGAAGGTGGAGCTATACTAGATTGTAGCTGTTTCGTAAGAGAAAGAGACCATTCCATCAGACCCCGATCCAGGCTTAAAATAAAAGGTTACAACACTCTCAGCGCAGGAGAATATACCTGCCAGGAATCGTATGCTGCGTTCACTAGAAACAGTGGGGTTTTGATTCCAGCAATTAAATTTTGTGGGAAGAAACACTGAGTAATTATGAGGAACACAAAGGATTTATCAACATCAAGTTCTCAATAATATTGAGACTACCAAATTAGGAAGGGAAAGAATTACCGAAGTTGGATCGAGATGGTTCATACAGAAGGATGGCAGATTCCCTCCTGCTCCCTGCAACAACAATTATAATGCATAATCATTTAACACTGAGATTCTTAGTAGAGAAAACAATTATAAATTTAAGTATCTTAACTAACTCCTCATGTCTCTTTACTTTCCTCACTTGTTCGGGTGGTTCGTGAGGAGTTACTTAAAAAACTCACTTTCGTTGGATGTTGGATGAAAGTCCCACATCGGCTAATTTAGGGAATGATCATAGATTTATATCAAAGAATACTCTCTCCATTGTTACGAGACCTTTTGGGGAAGCCCAAAGCAAAGCTATCATACGATTGTGGAGAGTCGTGTTCATCTAACAACTTTTATGATTTCCACAGTATGAAAGGGAAAATAAGGAATGGTGCCAATTACTACTTCCATCTTCACAAATTGACCAGATTCCAAGACCAAATTATCATCCTCTATGCTTCTAAATCTAAATCAAAACGATAACACAATTTGTGTTCATGGCAGAAAGTGGTACACATGAGGAGGATCTCCAAGAGATATAAAGAATCTGAAGAACTAATGAATACAACTTTGTACCTGCAAGCCCACCACACCACCAAATAAGTTTCTAATGTAGTGGCCTCCAGATATATCAGTCCTGCAATTCCATGAAGAACTAATGAATACTAGAAGCATCTAACTAAAGCCATGGCTCATGATTTTCATAGGAGCAATTGCTAACGAATATAACGAACAAAGTGAAAGGATACGAGAGCATAAGAGAACTTACACATCAAGGAATAATCCAGCATCACTCAGACATTTCACTTTAGTAGTTTTTGGAAATAAGTCTCGAAACTCATCACAGTGTAAAATAGATGCCAAACCTCCAGCAGAGCATCCAGAAAGCAAGGCCTGAAACATGAAAAAAAAGCATAAATCAGAACTAATGAGTTAACAAGCCGAGATAATGTGGCAGGTAAACTAGACCTGTTCAGCAAAACGCATTCCCTCGGCCTTCAATGCTTCCATAGCAGCCATCCAAATCCGCTGTCCTCTAAATTGCAACTGTGCAGCCTATAAAATAATCGCTCTATTCAAAATGTGATAAATGCAAGATAGCAAAAAGAGATAGAACAATCAACAATTGGAAAGCATGAATATATGTCAAAATGAGTAACAATAGCACGGCAGTCACTAATCTATTGGTAGACCGTCTATAGATAGCAAGATGTGAAACTGCCATTGACAGACACTGAAAAGTGGAACATATATTTTACAAACCTTGTTTTCTGAATCCCCAGTAAAAGAGGCGCCATCACAGTAACGAACCTTCACTCTGTTCCAATTAAAAAAATCTGGAATCAAAGTATGAACATGTAATTGTTAGTGTACATAATGTGAGGAAAAACTAAGACAGTAAGTGAGGGGAAAATAATAAATTCAAGAGAATGAAAAAGCAACCAGGATTTTCTTCAGCTTTGTTACTCAGAATTCCTGTAAATGGTATCTGCTTCTCCATAAATTTTGACGAGCCACGCCTTGTTGTTTTCCGATAGACACAATTCCTGATATTGTTACACCATCCACCTCCCTGCCAAAAGATGCTCAACTTAAGACCTCAAAGTTTGGACATTAATAGTATGATGGCAGAATATGTTGCAATTATCATGGCCAACACTAAAATCCTGAACAGATTGGTATTAATGTCTCATTTGGGAAGTTAATGATCCAAAGATATTAATGGGAGCGCGACCATGTATCGCATTCGCTAGATAAGTGAGAGACAATATCTCTATTAGTATAAGACCATTGAGTAAGGGATTCTGGAGCTAACACATTGAGTAAGGGATTCCCTTCTGTTCTAAACCTATGGAAGGTGGAGAGTTGGAGATTAGTGTATATCTCAAAATGTTTAAGAGAACATTTCTTGGATATGTAGATTCCATCTCGAATGTTTAAGAGAACCAAAGAAAACAGAAAAAAAAGAAACGTACATATAAAAAGGATATGAAGTTGAAAATAGATTGACCCATAATTCAAAACATGTTTCATTTAGTGGCATTGTTTGAACAAACCTCCAATTGAAGAAGCCAGCTTTTTGCTCCTGACCCATATCCACGATGCAGGTGATATCCTGGCAAAGTGCCATCCAAACAGACTGCACAGGGTAAAGAAAGAAAAACAAACACAAACACAAAGTTTACATGAACAAATCTAAGGTGGGTATGAAGAAAAGTAAAAAAGTGACGGAAGATTCAGATCAGCACCCAAAAAGAGGCTCCAACAATAGACAGAGAAAAGAAAATGCAGGAAATAAAAAAGGGGACCTGCTTGTTTTGTATCCGCTCCTTGAATGAGAGTGAGTCCCACCATGAGAGGAGTCAGGGTAGCAGCAAAGGAAGTTTCATAAGAGTCGAAGAGAGAAGAATCAGAGAGATTGTAGGGGTTTAAGGCGTGAACCCATTTAGTAAAAGGCAGTGCTAAGAGAACGAGAAGGAGCAAAGGCTTGGACATGGCTCTGCTCCTACCTCACACAGTACGAATCAATGTGGTTGGAGTGTGTAGAAGTGAATCGGTTATAGAAATCTGGGAATAAAGCAAAAGGGGGAAGAAATGGGAAAAGCGGAACAGAGTAGAGTGTTAGTATAAGAGCGGCAAAGGGGGGGTTTGTAAAGGCGTGAAGCTGGGAAATAAGAGGATGAATTATTGAGAAAGAAGGTTTGCCGGGGTTGTCATGCAAAGGATTTTGAGCTTACACTTTACAGGGAGGGACGGTAAGGCTTTACTTTAAGCAAGCACGAGCAGGTAAAAGCTACGCAGCAGTGTCAAACCATTTCTGACCGTGGGATCCGAAGCACCAATACCAGGCGGCACCGCACAAACCCCACGCTCCTCCCTCATCTCTGACGTCGGTGCCTTACATTTACCTCCCCATAATAACTGTTCGCTTTTAGTTTTAAAATTTTTTTATTTTGTTTATAAACTCTTTTCTTTGTCATTCATTTATTGCCGGTTGCCTGCTTTAATCAATTTTTTTTTTTTAGAGATTGTGTTTGTTTTTTTTACTGTTCTAGATTATAATTTGAATTTGGAAGAAAAGGCTTATAAAAATGTTTTAAATATGAATGTAATGGTGAGGAATTATTGAAAATTAGTATTCCATAAACAGACAAATGTTTAAATAAGTGTGATAGGAAGGTGTAGTATCAGTAAATATTCAAACATCTTTATGAACTTATTTAGGTAACTACATCTCAATCCTTGTAGCACATTAAAAAAAAATTGGGTCAAAAGTGATACTCACAGGTAGGCTACCAAATTTATCTGAAAATCACAAATTCCCTTTTCTATACCATTTTAAAATTTCAAAACTGTGACTAATAAAATTCTGAATTTGCCTCATATATTTAATTACTTTCATTAAAATCAAGAAATGAATTTAAGTCAGCAAATGGGAAAATAACAACTCCAGTATTATTTTTAAAGCAATAAATAAAGCATCAACTACTACTTTATTGTTGAATTAAAAATATATTGAAATAAGATTGAAATTATAGAAAATTGAAAGTAAACAAAAAATGTAATTAAGTAAAATAATAGAGGGATTAGTGGTTTAAACAAAGATGATATAAGAGCGTGAAGTCCGGCGCACGCAATTAATGAGGCTGCTCCATTCAAGTCTGTTGTTTCTTGATTGTTGTTCATACATATATTATATGATGATTTAAACATAAAACAAATGGGGGATGGGAGACCGGTGTCTGGATTGGGTTTTAATTAAGAAGAATAATAGTGGTTTAAACAAAGATGGCCCACAAACATTAGAGTGGAGGAGGTAGATGAGATCTAAGCATCAAACATCTTTTTCTTCCCAACAAAGCAACATTTTAATCAATTCTTTTACAATTAACCACTTTCACATGCTCTGATCTTAACAATTGTGTTTTTCTTTAGTACTGTTTTCAATGGAATGGGGAAGAATGATGGCGATGGGTGCGGAGGCTACTCGTGCAGTAGCAACATCAAACCAATAGTACCAACGTTATGAGTCTCTGCCTATCACAAACTCCCCACCGACACAATTTCACTCCCAAATCAATATATCCAACGCCCTTTCTCTTTCCTTTCGTTTTCGCTTCATTTGCCTTCTTATCCCACCACCTCAAACTCATCACCATGCTTAATTTCAATAATTATGTGTGCTTTGACTTTCCATCCCCCTTCCTTTTTCCAACATCCAATATTATACAAACTCACAATTCAACTTTCCCGTGATAAAAATTAAATAAAATTTCTATAATCATGTCTAAGATTCAATGTCTTATCACCTATAATTCACCCTTTGTTACGACTTTTAAAGAAGATGTGATATGAGAGGGCATAATTGAATAAAGGAAGCGACTAGTACGTGTCACTCCTCTCTCTAATTTTAGTTACCATACTAGGCTCGATCATGACAATAGGTTGCCGAAAAAGTATAAATACAAGGAACTTTTCTCACCTATAGAGGTATTCAATAATCTCCGGCTCAATTTGATACTACTTTGATCTAAACACTAATTTAAATATTAAACATGTTGCACTAGTATGAGTATTTTCTATACAAGTTGTTTGACTAAATGACAAATTACCTTCGTAGATACAACATTGACTTGTGACTAAATTTATGTGACTAAATTTATGCCTCCACTCTGAAGATACTTATTCTAAAACTGTTCTTTAAAATTTAACAAAACTAGTAAATAGTAACATTAGAAAGAAAAGAAAAGGAAAGTGTATTATTTCACATGTTTTTAAGAGAAAAATATTTTATTTGTGGTGGGTGTAGGTGTTTGAATTAATGAAAACAATTGACGTAGACAATCACTTGTTCAAGTAGCCTACCACCAAAGCTCTACAAGCTAAACAATCCACACAAAGTTTAAGTGGATGCAAATGTTTGGGAGCCTACAAAATAATATCTTATTATATTGATGTAATGCTATGTCCACACATTTTGTTGTTTAAGTTAGCATACATTAAGGAGCTGAGATTTTATAACTTACTTGTCGGACAAAGCAGACATTTTTAACAGGGAGTTGCTTCCTATTTTTAGTGTTTGAGCCTTTGGAAGTAGCCTTTTAGTTATTTATTGTGGTCACACTTACGATTTGAAGACGTGTGTTAGGAAGAGATTTTCACGCTCTTGTAACAAATGTTTCGTTCTTCTTTCCCACGCATGTGGGATCTCACAAAGACTTAAACTAAATTTGAGTGTCAGAAATTAGAATATGGGGCCGGATAAAATAATATATTGGGTGGTAGATTTAAATTTGAATTGGGGGGGGGGGTGTGGTTAAGTTATGAGGTGACGTTAAAAAAGGATGAAATAATAGGTATGTATTTATGAGATGATTGAGTTTATTAGTGGGCACGTGAAAGATCCATGATTGATGATAGAACATTAGAAAGAAAGAGGAAGGTGGTAGGGCAATACGGCATTAATCGCTCCCACACAGCCACATGAATATCATCACACATACTCAACCTCCCACTAACGGATGTCCATGTAACACACCATCTTCTTCTTTTATGTTAATTCTACTAATATCTTCTCATACTATTAAAATAAAGCCATTTTAACGTTAATATGAACATAAATTGAACTTCATTTTTTCTTCTTGAAACTTGGTGAACAAATTTGGTTTCAACGGGCCAAGAAAATACAAAATGGAGTTTACTTTGATGTTGGGCTCCATTATTCTTAACCATCTTCCACTTGGGAGACAAAGCAAGCAGCACGCCGACCCTACAGTGATATGGATATTGTTAGTGAAATAGGGATTGATTGAATGATTGATGAGAAGATTGAATTTTGAAGAGCAAGAATGCTCTATATATACACAGAGAATAGAAAGAGATATCTAGAAAATCTACCTAGAAATCAGAAAATCTGGTAACAAATCCGTAAACAAATCAAAACAAAATCTAATCAAATCAAGAGTAAATCAAATAAAAAACAAATCGACTCCTAACCATCAGAAGATTTAAATCAAATACAGCAATCTAAACACGTAATCTTTTAACACTCCTCCTGGTTTAGATGCTGCAAACTCCAAGTTTTTTTCTGAAATCTTCAAACTTGCTAAGTGGCAGCGGTTTGGTAAGGACATCTGCAATTTGATCTTCAGATTTGCAAAAGCAAAGAGTCACATCACCACTCTTTTGAACTTCTCGAACAAAGAATAACTTGATGTTGAAATGCTTAGTCTTTCCATGAAAAACTGGATTATTGGAGATTGCAATAGCAGCTTGGTTATCAACTAGTATCTCAGTGCTGTGTTTTTGCTCCAAGTTTAGATCCACGAGAATTTTCCTTAACCAGAGAGCTTGATTTACTGCGGCGGTTGCAGCTATCAATTCTGCCTCAGCAGTGGATTGAGCTACAGTTTCTTGCTTTCTTGAGCACCAAGAGAACATGCCTGATCCGAGGCAAAAACAGTAACCAGATGTACTCCTCATGTCATCGATTGAGCCACCCCAATCACTGTCAGAGAAACCAATTAGCTTCATTTCCTTGTGCTTTAAGAACTTCACTCCATAATTCCAGGTCCCCTTGATGTATCTGATAACTCTCTTTGCAGCTTTCATGTGAGTCTCATTGGGACAATGCATAAATCTGGAGAGAATACTTACAGCATTTACGATATCAGGTCTGGTTGTTGTTAAGTACATCAGGCACCCTACCAAGCTCCGGAACTCAGCTTCAATAACTTTGGTAGAAACATCATCTTTGACCAACTTCTCCTTTTGATTCATAGGAGTATTCATTGCTTTGCAATCCTCCATCTGAAATTTTTTTAGTATCTCCTTTGCATACTTTTTTTGACAAATGAACACTTCATCTTGGGTTTGCTTGATCTCAATGCCAAGGAAATATGACATCAGACCAAGGTCTGTCATTTCGAATATCTTTTTCATTTCCAGTTTGAACTTGTTAATTTGCTTTGGATTGCTTCCTGTAATTAATAAGTCATCTACATAAAGAGAAATGACTAAAGTGTTGGTGTTCGTATAACACATGCGGAAGCAATTTGGATCTTAGGCACTTTTAGAACATCAATAATTGTAAATAACTAGCATGTTCATAAGTATTAAAACTTAATGGGTTTAAATACTAACCTTTTGTAGTTCAAACTTCTTTTGCCTCACGAACCGGTTTCGAACCACCACTAGTGTCTTCTCCACTATCCTCCGGCCTTAGAACGGGATTGTGGAATCCGGTGAGTGACTAAACTTGGGAGGGATTTGTATATGTGAAAGAGAGTGTTTGTGAGAGGTTTTTCTCAAGGTTTTTCATCAAGATGAAGAATCCCTTTTCAAGTATCATGATCACTCTATTTAAAGAGTCAAGTTTGCATGTTCATGCAAACTTGAGATCACCAAATTTTGACACTTAAAATTCCACTCAAATGTTTGGGATTATGTGGCAAGCATGCATGTTTGAGTTAACCAAATTTTGACACTCAAAATTCCACTCAAACTTGTGTGGTTTATTTGGCAAACATGCAAGTTTGGATAAACCAAATTTTGACACCTCAAAATTCCACTAACATGGATTTTTCCATTTGATGAAAGTCAACATTTTGACTTTCTTCATTTTAATTCAACAATTAATTTGAATAATGAATTTCAAATTAAAGTAACATTAAATGATTAATTAAACTATTTAATTAATATTTAACATTAATTCAAATGCCAATCCCAATCAATTCCGACACATAATTGATTAAGATATTTAAATCTTATTTAAATATCTCATATTCTCTCTTTTTGTTTAATTCGTAAATAAAACAAAATTGTGGTTAAATATATCGTATATATGTAACGCATATTCCCTAATTTGAATTCGAACACTTCGAACTCACTCGTCACACTGTTCTATGGTTTAGTCTGATATGAGCTAGCAGAGGGACCTAATGGACCTATAGATCATGGGCTCCAACGATCCAAGATTAACCGATTAAACTCATTAACCTGGTTAACCAGCATTCGTTAACTACTAGGACACTCCACTATAGCCTAGTAGTTGCACTCCCCTCACTATAGATATATTTCTGTCCATCTGATATAACCATGATTAGTAAGTCGATCCTTCACAGGTTGTTCGTAACTAGAGCTGGGTCAATTTACCGTTTTACCCCTGAAGTTATTTCTTGTTCCTTATGTCTCACTGATCCTCTAATGAACAATTGGTTTGTGGTCCAACCAGTAAACCGAATCCCTCTCAGGGCAATGAGAGGGTGGGGCCCCTTGTTCAAGACCTGGAGTCAGTGCTTAAGGGAACTACCTTTCTTCTATCCCTAAAAGTGGGTAGGAGTGAATTCCATCTTGCACCCCACGTCCCCAGCCATTCACCCAGTCTTACCCCTGAAATGGGAGGCCTGTTGAGTCGGCGAACTAGAGCCACTCTCACCCATGCAAATCTAAGGATAATTCCGAATAAACAGGAGTTCATGGTTAGCTCAGGATTAAAACCGAGTTACCTAGGTTATCGAATGAAAAGAAAATCAGTCTCAACAGTAAACGACTTTATAAAGTGAGAGTGGTTTTCTTCATGGTCCGATCTTATGCAATACTCATTGCATAGGACGCCCCCACTCACATGTCTCCACATGCACAATTTAGTGATCACATTGTTTATATCATATACAAAAGTGGGCCGCATCCATAGTGTCCCCAGAATAAGGTACTCAGCCTTATCCTTATACTATAGATCATTTTGACTATATACTTGAACTTGATCCACTCTTATGTCTCTACATATAGTTCAAGTAATCATACTATAGCCAGAGTGTTCTTAGTTTATTGGATTTAGATTAATGATCGTAAAGTTCACTTTATTCAATAACAATTTTTACTGAATAAACATCAATAATAACTTTATTGAAAATAGAATATATCTTTGTTTACAAACTATGAGTTTTAGGACATAAAACCCAACAAACTTCCACTTGGACTAAAACTCTAGTGGGGTTTTATAATGTTGAGTAGAGAGAAATACAATAAACTAGGGCATCACATACTCATGCCTTTTCTCCCACTTGCCCTAGATTACATAACTCGTAGTCCTAGACTCACTAGGTGCCCTTCAAACACTTTAGCCGTGAGGGGCTTTGTAAATGGATCAGCAATGTTGTGTTCTGAAGCTATCTGTGTGACGATCACATCTCCTCGTTGCACAATCTCCCTTATGAGATGATATTTGCGCTCAATATGTTTTCCTCGCTTATGGCTTCTTGGTTCTTTTGAATTTGCAACTGCTCCACTGTTATCACAATAAAGAGTGACGGGAAGATGCATATTTGGAACGACTTCCAAATCAGTTAAGAACTTCCTAAGCCATACAGATTCTTTCGCTGCTTCACAAGCAGCAACATACTCAGCTTCCATGGTGGAATCAGCAATGCAACCTTGCTTTATGCTTCTCCATATTATTGCTCCTCCGTTCAGAGTGAAGACAGATCCTGATGTCGATTTCCTCGAATCTACATCGGTCTGAAAATCTGAGTCAGTGTACCCTGTAAGGATCAGATCCTTAGCACCGTACATTAGCATATAGTCCCTCGTTCTCCTAAGATACTTGAGGATATTCTTAACGGCAGTCCAATGAGCACGTCCCGGATTGGACTGATATCTGCTGACAATTCCCACAGCATAGCATATGTCGGGTCGGGTACATAGCATGGCATACATCAGACTACCGACTACTGATGCATAGGGAATGTGTTTCATATCCTCAACTTCTTGAGGTGTCTTAGGACTTTGTTCCTTCGACAAATGAACTCCATGCCTGAAAGGTAATAATCCTTTGTTGGAGTCCTGCATCTTATATCGAATCAACATTTTGTCGATGTACGATGCTTGAGACAATGCTAGTGTTTTGTTCTTGCGATTCCGAACAATTTGGATTCCAAGAACAAACTGAGCCTCTCCCAAATCTTTCATTTGGAATTGTGTCGCCAGCCAATGCTTAATGTCAGTCAGAATTCCCACATCATTTCCAATGAGTAGGATATCGTCAACGTACAACACCAGGAAAGCTACTGTAGAGTTGACTATCCTTTTATAAACACAAGGTTCGTCAACATTCTGTTTAAAGCCATAAGATTTGATCGCAGTATCAAACTTTATGTTCCAGGATCGAGATGCTTGCTTCAACCCATAAATGGATCTTTTAAGCTTGCAAACCCTTTGCTCGTGATCCTGTTCAATGAACCCCTCTGGTTGAGCCATATAGATACTCTCTTCAAGATCGCCGTTTAGAAAAGCTGTCTTAACATCCATTTGCCAAATTTCATAATCATAAAATGTGGCAATAGACAAGAGTATTCTAATTGATTTAAGCATAGCAACAGGTGAGAAGGTTTCTTCATAGTCCACCCCCTCTCTTTGGGTATAACCCTTTGCTACTAGTCGTGCTTTAAAGGTCTGTACCTTACCGGTTTGGTCTCGTTTCCTCTTATAGATCCATTTGCAACCAATAGGTTTTACCCCATCTGGTTGATCTACAAGTTCCCAGACTGAATTGAAGTACATTGACTCCATTTCAAGATTCATGGCTTTAATCCACTGATCTCTATCTACATCATTCATTGCCTGTTTATAGGACAATGGATCCTCAACGCCATCATCAGGTATGATGACTTGAGTTTCTATCAAACCCAAGTAACGATCGGGTTGAGTTATAACCCTCCCACTACGTCGAGGCATTCTCAACTTTTGAGAAGGATGTGATTGACCAGAAGTGTCAGCTCCATCAACAACTCTGGTTGAAGGACCAGCTTGATCAACAACTCTTGTTGTTTTATGAGTAGCTTCTTTAGAAATCTCACTTAATACTAGTTTGCTACGAGGTTGATGATTTCTTACGTGGTCTTCCTCTAAGAATGTAGCGTTCGTTGATACAAACACTCTATTTTCTTGAGGATCATAAAACAAACCACCTTTCGTCTCTTTGGGGTATCCTACAAATAGACATAATTTTGAACGACGTTCTAATTTCTTGGAATTTTGCAACAACACATGTGCTGGACATCCCCAAATTCTGAAGTGACGTAAACTACCTTTACGCCCTTTCCATAACTCATAAGGTGTTTCTGAAACACTCTTAGTAGGAACCATGTTCAAAATGTATGTAGCAGTCTCCACTGCATATCCCCAAAACGAATCAGGTAATTGAGCGAAACTCATCATAGACCGAACCATGTCTAATAGAGTTCTATTTCTCCTTTCTGATATACCATTTTGTTGAGGCATACCAGGGGCTGAGAGTTGAGACCTTATTCCATGTTCTATCATATAGTCCTGAAATCTTAAATCCATGTACTCTCCTCCTCGATCTGATCGAAGTGTTTTAATAGTTTTACCTAATAGATTCTCAACCTCGATCTTATACTCTCTGAATTTGTCAAGAGCTTCAGACTTGTGATGCATTAGGTAAAGATAGCCATACCTTGAATAATCATCAATAAAACTGATGAAATATTCATACCCTCCTCGTGCTTTGACATTCATTGGACCACAGAGATCTGTATGCACGAGTTCTAAGGTTTCTTTGGCTCTATAACCTTTTTCGCAAAATGATCGTTTAGTCATTTTACCCTCAAGACAAGACTCACATGGAGGTAAAGAATTGTCTTCTAACTTATTTAGAAGTCCTCTTTTAACCAATCTCTCAATCCTATTGAGATTAATGTGGCCTAGTCTTAAGTGCCAAAGATAGGTATTAGGAGAAATCTTTTGTCGTTTATTTTGAGTTTCAGCTGTTTTAAACATCTCAGTATTTAAAATAGCTTTTGTTTTGCTCGGTTTTAACATATATAAGTTGTTTTCTAGTTTTGCAGAACAAATATGAATACCTCTTTTGCAAATGAACACTTCATTGATTTCAAAAGATACTTTATACAACTGTTCTAATAAACAAGAGATGGATATTAGATTTCTTTTCATTCCAGGAACAAAAAGTACATTATCTAATATAATGAATCTATCTCCAAAAAACAACTTTAAATTTCCTACTGATCTTGCTGAGACAACCTCTCCTGTTCCAACCCTGAGTGTTATCTCACCGTCCGCAAGCATTCTCCAGGAGCTAGTTTCCTGGTAAAAAGAACAAATATGATTAGTCGCCCCTGAATCTAGTATCCAAGTTGAGTTGTCATACTCTACTAAACACATTTCTACAACGAGTAAATCATATTTACCTTGTTGTGTCTTTTCGGCTTTCTTCTCTGCAAGGTATTTTGGGCAGTTTCTCTTCCAGTGCCCGTTTTCGTTGCAATGGAAACATTTTCCTTTATCTGCTTTTTGAACCTTGTTCTTGCGGTTAGTAGGAATCTTATTTTTCCCTTTTCCCTTCTTCTTCATCAAAACACTTTTAGAAGTTGAAGGTCCAGACTTATTTTTGGAGGACGATCCTCGTAGTAATTTCTTGGAGATAGCAACATTTGCTTCTCCTGTTTGTCCCTTGTTTGTTAAGAGGGACTGATAAGTCTGTAGCTCATTGAGAAGAGCAGTCAAGTTATATTCTATTTTGTTCATAACCACATTGGTGCGGAACTGGAAGAAGCTCTTCGGAAGAGACATCATGATAAAACTGACTTGACTCTTCTCATCAATGACAGCTTCATTTTCTTCTGCCACATTGAAATGGACCATCATGTCCAGGACATGTTCTCTTACTGAGGTCCCTTCTTTCATACGGCAGTTGTAAATGTATTTTATGGCTTCATGTCTAAGGGAGAAGGACGGTTGTCCAAACATCCCTTTTAGAGATTCCATAATCTCTTTAGCAGTACCCATAACATCGTGTTTCTTAGCCAAAACATCAGATATGCTGGCTAGAATGTACACTCGGGCTTTATCATTTGCCTTTATCCATCTGTCATATGCATCCCGAGCTATTCGATTTGCATTTGAGTTTGGGTTTGGAGGACACTCCTCAGTTAAAACAAACTTTAAATCATCAATGACCAGTATTGTGTTTAGGTTTGATTTCCAAGTTGAGTAGTTGTCGCCGTTTAATTTCTCAGAAGCGAGTAATTGTACTATTGAGTTTGTCATGCTGTGATATAAAGAAAATTCTATTAGTGATTTGACTTAATCCTGTTTAATCCAATCAGTTTTAGCAAATGTAATAATGTACCCAAATCATTATTAATTTGCAACGATACTTTAGTGAGTTAGAGCAACTGCTACCGAGGGGCAGTCAATCACTCATTCACTAAACCAAGACATTCTTGACTTTAAACACTAATTCCAAAATAACTCTTGTTCCTATAGTGTTTTAGTTATCGCTATTTTGGTCAAGAATATACTAACTCTTAGTAATTCTTCGCAAGTGTGACCCACCAATTTCAGACCTCAGAAATCGGTCCCAACAACGCTATCGAATGAAAAAGCCAAAGTTAGGAATGGACCTAAGAAATCCTATCCATTTCTGGAGTTTGCGTTGTTCCGACTCCCATGTTACGACCCTCCGAATGGGTAGTTGTTCTAGGGCAACATGCAGGCGGAACATGGGAATCTCACGGTGCAACCTAGTGGTGGAGACCATAGGACGTGTTGACTTCCTTCTCCCACTTACTATAAATACTTTCTCAATTCACCTTGTTATTGACTCATGCAAATACCTTCCGAATGGAGGACGCTCCCAGGGCGACACGAGGCCGAGCATGAATCTCACTGTGTGAATTTTACAGAGAGCGTGAAGAGAAAATGATGTATCTTATACACCTTTTTCCTCCCACTAAGTATTTTAGACGGTTGGGTATACTCATTACTTAAATATATTCCGGCTAATTAAATATAACTTAAGTCTAGGTGATTTTTCTAAATCTTACATCACTTAAGCATGCTCATAAAACTGGGGTAACTAAGCTCAAGTACTGGTCCGATCTCCAGGTAGTAGGTGTTCCGTAAACCGTCAACTTAAGTACCTTCAGCCTTAGACAAGATCGTGCCAGGTGAGCTTTCTCGTAACCGCAATTTTATTAGACATCGACCCTTTTTAACTGTTAAAATTGATCGTGCTGGGTTCTTAACCCTTAGTGAGCATGCACTTATCTTTATTATAGATTTTAACGTCTACCTTATTTTATGACGTTGAAAATAACCTATAACATGATCTATATAACAATTTATATAATCATCCATCCCATGCAATAATATAACAATTTATATCTATCACTCATGGAACCCTAAGACATGCATACTATACATTATAACACTTATAACATACTTGGAATGCATGAAACATGCTTAGCCTATGGTGGGATTTTAAATCTATATGACATACTTTATGCATATACATTTTCTATTTAATTAAAACATACATTCATAATGCATAATTAATTAAACACACTAAAGTGGGTTGGTTTTGGCATTTTAAAGCAAGCAATTCACTAAATTATTACATTAATAATTAAAAATAACTTGAGCCGCTCCCGAGGATCACGAACTGGACAAACCAACCCTTAAAAACGTTCAATCGGTCCCCTACGACAGAAAAAACACCCGAACCGCCTCTTCCATCTTCTTCGGTTCAGCTTGCTTATCTCTTCCATTTTCGATCAATTACAACCTAAAATGGACTCTAATGACTCCATAAAAATTACATACCTTTCTTCATTCATTAAAGCCCATACACCTTAGGCTTATTACAATAATTGTATCAAATGGAAGCATAAAAAAAAAATGCCAAAAACCAAAACCATCCACTTTAGCAACCACAAATTTCATGCATGAAATGGTACCCACCATGATCAAATTAATGTAAAAAAAGTGCCTAAAACTTGCTCTGATACCAATTGTTGGTGTTCGTATAACACATGCGGAAGCAATTTGGATCTTAGGCACTTTTAGAACATCAATAATTGTAAATAACTAGCATGTTCATAAGTATTAAAACTTAATGGGTTTAAATACTAACCTTTTGTAGTTCAAACTTCTTTTGCCTCACGAACCGGTTTCGAACCACCACTAGTGTCTTCTCCACTATCCTCCGGCCTTAGAACGGGATTGTGGAATCCGGTGAGTGACTAAACTTGGGAGGGATTTGTATATGTGAAAGAGAGTGTTTGTGAGAGGTTTTTCTCAAGGTTTTTCATCAAGATGAAGAATCCCTTTTCAAGTATCATGATCACTCTATTTAAAGAGTCAAGTTTGCATGTTCATGCAAACTTGAGATCACCAAATTTTGACACTTAAAATTCCACTCAAATGTTTGGGATTATGTGGCAAGCATGCATGTTTGAGTTAACCAAATTTTGACACTCAAAATTCCACTCAAACTTGTGTGGTTTATTTGGCAAACATGCAAGTTTGGATAAACCAAATTTTGACACCTCAAAATTCCACTAACATGGATTTTTCCATTTGATGAAAGTCAACATTTTGACTTTCTTCATTTTAATTCAACAATTAATTTGAATAATGAATTTCAAATTAAAGTAACATTAAATGATTAATTAAACTATTTAATTAATATTTAACATTAATTCAAATGCCAATCCCAATCAATTCCGACACATAATTGATTAAGATATTTAAATCTTATTTAAATATCTCATATTCTCTCTTTTTGTTTAATTCGTAAATAAAACAAAATTGTGGTTAAATATATCGTATATATGTAACGCATATTCCCTAATTTGAATTCGAACACTTCGAACTCACTCGTCACACTGTTCTATGGTTTAGTCTGATATGAGCTAGCAGAGGGACCTAATGGACCTATAGATCATGGGCTCCAACGATCCAAGATTAACCGATTAAACTCATTAACCTGGTTAACCAGCATTCGTTAACTACTAGGACACTCCACTATAGCCTAGTAGTTGCACTCCCCTCACTATAGATATATTTCTGTCCATCTGATATAACCATGATTAGTAAGTCGATCCTTCACAGGTTGTTCGTAACTAGAGCTGGGTCAATTTACCGTTTTACCCCTGAAGTTATTTCTTGTTCCTTATGTCTCACTGATCCTCTAATGAACAATTGGTTTGTGGTCCAACCAGTAAACCGAATCCCTCTCAGGGCAATGAGAGGGTGGGGCCCCTTGTTCAAGACCTGGAGTCAGTGCTTAAGGGAACTACCTTTCTTCTATCCCTAAAAGTGGGTAGGAGTGAATTCCATCTTGCACCCCACGTCCCCAGCCATTCACCCAGTCTTACCCCTGAAATGGGAGGCCTGTTGAGTCGGCGAACTAGAGCCACTCTCACCCATGCAAATCTAAGGATAATTCCGAATAAACAGGAGTTCATGGTTAGCTCAGGATTAAAACCGAGTTACCTAGGTTATCGAATGAAAAGAAAATCAGTCTCAACAGTAAACGACTTTATAAAGTGAGAGTGGTTTTCTTCATGGTCCGATCTTATGCAATACTCATTGCATAGGACGCCCCCACTCACATGTCTCCACATGCACAATTTAGTGATCACATTGTTTATATCATATACAAAAGTGGGCCGCATCCATAGTGTCCCCAGAATAAGGTACTCAGCCTTATCCTTATACTATAGATCATTTTGACTATATACTTGAACTTGATCCACTCTTATGTCTCTACATATAGTTCAAGTAATCATACTATAGCCAGAGTGTTCTTAGTTTATTGGATTTAGATTAATGATCGTAAAGTTCACTTTATTCAATAACAATTTTTACTGAATAAACATCAATAATAACTTTATTGAAAATAGAATATATCTTTGTTTACAAACTATGAGTTTTAGGACATAAAACCCAACATAAAGTATTTGTACCTTCATGCTTGACATACAGTGTGAGTTCAGATTGACTTTTCTGAAAGCCAAGACCAACCAAATGATCATCAATTTTACTGTACCATGCTCGCGGAGCCTGTTTAAGACCATATAAAGCCCTTCTCAGCAAGTAGACTTTATCTTCATTGCCTCTGCTAACAAAACCTTCAGGTTGCTCGACAAAAATTTCTTCTTGCAAGACTCCATTTAAGAATGCAGATTTAACATCTAACTGGAATACTTTCCAACTCTTTTGAGCAGCAAGAGCAAGCAACAATCTTACTGTATCAAGCCTGGCAACAGGTGCAAATGTTTCTGAATAGTCAACTCCAAAAACTTGTGCATATCCCTTCACAACAAGTCTTGCTTTGTATTTGTTAACTGAACCATCAGGATTTAGCTTTGTTCTGAATACCCATCTTACTCCAATTATCTTTCTGTTTAGAGGTCGATCAACCAACTTCCATGTTTTGTTTTTCTCGATCATCGAAAGCTCCTCCTGCATTGCAGCCATCCAATGTTGGCTGTTTTTTGCATCATGGAACCCTGCAGGCTCACAAATAGCTACATTACACCTTTGATAAATATCAGATAGTGACCTTGTACCTCTCACAGGTGCATCATCAACCAAATCATCTTGTTGTTCATCTTCAGACTCTTCTTGTCGTTCATCTTCAGATTCTTCTAACATGCTACCAAAGGTTAAATTGTTTGGTGCATTAGGAATCTGATTCACCTTTGTCAGTTCTTCCCAATTCCATTGCTCATTTTCAGCAAAATGAACATCTCGGCTCATAATAACTCGACTAGTGTGCGGTTGAAAAACTCTGTAAGCTTTGGATATAGTGCTATACCCAACAAATATGCCAGCTTCTGCCTTCTTGTCAAGCTTATCACGCTTGATCTGTGGAATGTAAGTGAAGCAAAGACACCCAAATACTTTAAGGAACTTTAAAGAAGGTTTGTAACCATACCAAGCTTCAAATGGCGTCAGGTTCTTCACAGCTTTTGTTGAAATTCGATTTTGCAAGTACACAGCAGTGTTTGCTGCTTCTCCCCAAAAACGTTTTGGAAGATCCTTCTCATGAAGCATGCATCTCGTCATCTCCATTATGAATCTATTCCTCCTTTCACTGACGCCATTCTGTTGAGGAGTGTATGGTGCTGTCAACTGATGTTCAATTCCAGCCTCTTCACAAAACCTGTTAAAAGTTTCTGAAGTGTACTCCTTGCCATTATCTGATCTTACAGTCTGAATCAAGCATGCACTTTCATTCTCGACTCTGGCCTTGAGTTTCCAAAATACACCCGCAACCTCTGACTTTTGCTTCATAAAGAAGATCCAACACATTCTTGTTAGATCATCAATAAAAATAATGTAATAAAGATTACCATTTAATGATGGTGTTCGCTGAGGACCACAAAGATCAGTATGAACCAGCTGCAGTTTTTTCGAGGCTCTCCATGCCTGTTTAGGAAAGGGTTGCCTATGTTGCTTCCCAAAATTGCAAGCACGGCAAGGAGGCATGTCATCATTAATGTCAGCGAGTCCTTCCACCAGCTTCTTTGACTGCATCTGAAGCAAACCTCGATGATGAAAGTGCCCAAGTCTTTTGTGCCAAATCTCAGTGGCACTAGCTTTGGATATAAAGGCCATCTGCTCTTTCTCCATCGGATTTAGAGTAAAGCTTTTTCCTTTCATTTTGACATTGAACAAGTCTTTGCCACTAGCATCTTTGATAAAACACTGTTTATTCTCAAACAACACTTTATAGCCTTTATCAAGTAACTGACCAACACTTAAGAGATTTTGATCAATTTTAGGTACAAATAAAACATCTGGAATAAATTTTGTACCTTCATAACTTGTTATAGCTACTGTGCCTTTTCCTTTGACTTCCAAGTGTTCACCGTTGCCAATCCTCACTCTCTTGACGTTAGTGTCTCTTAATTCCTCAAAAAACTCCTTGTCATATGTCATATGATTTGTGCACCCACTATCAATCAACCAACTCTCGCTTGATTCTTTGCCTGAGAAACAAGTGGCCACAAGCAATTGATCTTCTTCTTCCTCTTCTTGATCAACTACCTCTGCATCTACTTCTTTCACCTGATCTTTGGCTTTACAGATCACAGCTTCATGTCCAAGTTGATTGCATTTGGAGCAGAAGGCGTCAGGTCTTCTCCAACACTTGAATGGTGGATGACCTTTCTTCTCACAATGGCGGCAAGGTGGATAGGATTTTCTGAAACCTCCTCCTTTTGTCTTCTGATAATCTGCAGATGGATCTCCATACGTCGATTGGTTTTTGAAAATTTTCTTGTTTTTATACCTGTCCTGATGCTTAACAGGTAAGGCATCTTCAATCACCCTTTCTTGCCTCATAGACCTCCTTTGCTCTTGTGCTTGTAAAGCATTCAAGAGCTCTGTAAGAGAAATCTTTGACAAGTCTTTGGTGTTCTCCAGAGTAGTAATGGTGGCTCTGATACCAATTGTTAGTGAAATAGGGATTGATTGAATGATTGATGAGAAGATTGAATTTTGAAGAGCAAGAATGCTCTATATATACACAGAGAATAGAAAGAGATATCTAGAAAATCTACCTAGAAATCAGAAAATCTGGTAACAAATTCGTAAACAAATCAAAACAAAATCTAATCAAATCAAGAGTAAATCAAATAAAAAACAAATCGACTCCTAACCATCAGAAGATTTAAATCAAATACAGCAATCTAAACACGTAATCTTTTAACAGATATCAACAAAAACAACCTTGATAAATTCATCGGTCGAATTCTGGGCTTTATGGATTCTTAATATGGAGGGCATAATGCCTCTAAAATGTCAATGACCAAACATGGGTATACGTCATTTAAAGAAGGGAGAAGGGAGGTATGAGTTGCATCATAGTCATGATTTAAAGTTATGGGTACTTTCATTCATTTTGTATGTCGCGTGCATTGGAATACTTTTCCGTTATGATTAGTATGGATGTATACACTAAGATACATGACACCATGCATTATGCGCACTCCTTTGCCTTCGTAGCTTTCAACAGCGTGCGTGAACCATGTGTAGAAAAGTACTACACATCCAATTTCACCCGACTGAAAAGTAGATTCCAATGTCATGATCTTCTACGAAAGGATAGATTCTACCATGATTGCATTTCCTGTCCCTAACGGTGGGACTACTTACTGAGCATTTTAAATACCTCAGCCATGTGCTACTTCTTTTTAAGTAAAGGCAAGCACCCATATACAGATGACAGCAATACTATGCTCGCCACGGAAACACAACTAGTATGGTTGTATTTTCTTTCAAGATTGTAACGGGCATATGCATTTCTTTTAGATTGTTGTTATTTCAATTTTCACTATTTTATTGATGTTTATTTTTCTTTATCCGGAACGAATTTAGCAAACATTTAAACCCATGACATCGTTTACATGTGATTATTTCTAAATGAATTTCCACACATATAGTGCGTGTAGTGCCAACCATCGTTTACGTGTGATTATTTCTAAATGAATTTCCACACATATAGTGCATGTAGTGCCAACCATCGCTTACGTGTGATTATTTCTAAATGAATTTCCACACATATAGTGCATGTAGTGCATTTCCACACATATAGTGCATGTAGTGCCAACCATCGTTTACCTGTGATTATTTCTAAATGAATTTCCACACATGTAGTACTAAAACAGGTTCATTACATTATTCTCTTTCAGATGGACTATTTAATCTCAGTCATCCATGTGCTTACTTAAAAAAATGCGTAGTAAATTATAACAAGTAGATGCAATAATGATCACAAATTTAGAGAAACTGAAAAATGGGAAGGACGCTGCTGCAGTGATTACGGCATTCAACAGCCAATTACCAGGACCTCAGTCTATTGCCGCCACTCTACTTGCACCTTCATTGCCGGCTAACGTACTCACCAAGGCTTTCCAAGTTGGTACCAAGATCACGTCTCGCTTGGCGCCCAAAACCAAACAAACACTTCATTCATACCTATAATTTGCCCCAACATCAACATACATACACCAATATCGAACATCAAATGCATGTTTCTTTCATATTCATCATTGTACTAATCTTAAAAACAACACTTGTTCGTTTGATATATATTCTATTCTACTCCCAGCCCCAAACACCTAAGCTAACCAAGCACACATTCTCTCGAGAAACAAAGAACCCGTTGCAAGCCATTTTGAAATTGCCCAAGGCCAATAGTTTGTACATGATTTGCCCAAAGGAACTATGACCATCTAAGATATGCCAGAACGTAGAGAATATTTAAATTATATGATATCCCAAGGGTATAGGTACAAATCTTTTAGAAGAAAAAAAGAAAGTAATGGCAAAAACTTCGATAAAAGTACATCCTCAATTATAGACCGGGCAAACTTCACAATAAACCCCGTTCAATTGCTAAAGAGATTATTTTACTTCGAACATGATTGTTGCCTGCCATCTGGGATTGCGAGTAGGACTATCGGTTTCGATGGCCTGACATATGGAACATCGCATCTGAAATACCCCTTCCTCTCCAACTGCAATATGTCTCCACGCTTTATATTTCGCATGTTTGAATCCCCAACAGCAACGGTCTCCTTCTTTGTGCATGGATTTAATACATCAAGAAAATCCTCTCCTTCTTCGAGCTGCAATAGTAATTTAAACGATGGCTAAAATCCATAATTTCTATAACCCACTTTCTTAACATGAAATAAGCAACAAAAAGCCGCAGCCCACAAATTGTTACAGTCATAAGCACATTCATCGTATGAAAAGGTTCACCAACAACTTCTAACCCATGCAAGGCAGCTCAGTTAACATCTAATTTCATAAACCTTCGGAACATTCGAACCATTTTACATTAGTACTGAACATTATCCATACTTCGACAAACTGGCTTACCTAAGTGATGCTTATTGCTATCTGGCTTTTAAAAATAGAAGACAGAAATAAAAACACAAAAGTGGCCATGCAAATACACTGATGTCAGCAGCATGCATGGTTTAGAACTTTGATTCAAAACCAACAGGAAAGAGGCTATAATATCACAATCAAAGCATAGAAACAGACTCACATCCACCATAAAGAAAAGTGCATATGATACCACATATTAAAGGTCCATACCTTCTTTTTTGTGATTAAATAATCGTACTCCATAAGTGAGAGGGTGACTAGTTCGTTTATATCAGGCAGCCAAGTGGCCTTCAACTTTGTGGTCTTCACAGAGCCTTCGAGATGCAATATTCCTGACAACCGTGTGACAAATCCATCTCCGTCCTTCTCGATGCATTTCACTATTGCATTACCCCAGTCCATTAAGGTGATTTCTTCATCCACCTTGATACATTGTGCATCCACTTGGTCGATCCATATCCTCTTCGTGAAAGTTGAAGATTTCTCACCAGCACCTTCATATTTTTTATGCTTTGGTATAACCCGGACAAATGGTTTCTCTGGACCATTATCTAGGGTAAATAACACACGTCGTTCTTCTATAACAGCAGTATGCCTGGGACACACAGGATCAATAATCTTTTTATTAATGGTCCATAGTTTATCCCATTCCATAAGGTTGAGGTTTTTCGATGCCCCCTGAAATAAAGAAAAGAAAACGATGAGAGCAACTTTCATAAAGATGCACGCATAGAGTCATAGTGTCCTGAATAAAAAAATGAAAAGAATATAATATCTATCATTTGAAATATAGAAATGACAGTTACAGTAAACAAGGATCATTATAAAATACTTTGATCTTTCGAACTGAAAATCAAATGTTTAATTATAAACTTTACAGCGTTCACTGATGCTATGACAAATAAAAATCCTTTGGGAGGACAACGATCACAAGTGCATACCAGCTTTTGTGCTATTAGAGCAAGATTTATAACCAACTCATGAATAAACACCAAAATAGTCGCACCTGTTCAAGGATAAATTGGATCAAAGCTTCAACTTTTAAACCTCTTCGAACAATCCCCTGAACAGTTGGAAAACGAGGATCGTCCCACCCATCAACCATCCCATTTTGAACAAACCACAAAAGCTTACGCTTGCTGAGAAGTGTATACACCATATTCAACCGGCTAAATTCATATATATGGACCTTTCTTAGACCCATATCTTCCTGGATTCGGTAGTACTGTGCATTGCGGTCATGGTATTCGCTAGACCGAAGTGCATGTGTAATGCCTTCAATAGAATCAACAAATGGACAAGCAAAATCATACGTTGGGTATATCTTAAACTTGGAACCAATCCGATGGTGGGGAATTGGATTACAACGGTAATACACAGGGTCTCGGAGAGATTTATTAGGGTCCTGCATATCAAGTTTTCCACGAAGACAGCAAAGTAAACCCTTCTCAGTTCCTAATATCATCTCCTTCCATAATCTCAGATTCTCTTCAGGGCTATTACTTCTATTTTTTGATTCAATGCCTTCCATTCGTTCTTTCTGCATCTGCTCACGTGGAGTATCGTCAATATATGCTTTACCCTGACGAATTAAGTTTTCAGCCATTTCCATTAATTGAGGGAAGTAATCTGAAGTATATGTGACAGTTTCATACTTTATACCCAATGTCTCAATGTCTTTTAAAAGATTTTCAACAAACTCATTGCTTTCTTTAGCAGGATTTGTATCATCAAACCTGATAATTACTTCACCATTGTACCGCTGGGCAAAATACTGATTCAACAATGCTGCTTTTGAGTGCCCAATGTGAAGATACCCACTAGGCTCAGGTGCAAAACGCAACCGCACTTTCCCAATCTCTGCATTTGGAAGATCAACTTCAAATGTAGATTTGCTTCCCGACTTCCCCTTATCATATGTGTCCTGATTGACACTATTTGGCTTTTGAGTGAGACCCTGTTGATCCTTCAATTTAGCTCCTGAAGATTTTCCGCCTCTTTTGCCAACATATGTAGTTAAGACATCATCCAATTCATCACTATATTCTACTAAGAGTGAGTTAAACCATCGTTGAAGATTCAGGTACTTCTTTGACTTTCTCAAGCTTTCCCACCGTGGCCCAGTTCCTGTAAAGAACACAATATCATAGTATCAATAAGCCAACTCTCTCTCACTCTATGTATACAGAGTGTTTGTGTGTGACTATGTCTGTCTACAAGTGCTCTGTGGATAAGTGGGCATGGGGTTAATAAACAAGGAACATTGTAAATAACTTTAAAAATAAAAACAAACACAACATGGCAACCCATCTTTCTCAGCCTCTCTCAAGATAGGCATGGTGATGCAGAAAAAGTTTCTGAGGAACAATGGATCAATGGTGCCTACTAAAGAGGATGCTCAAAGCAGAAGATTTTATTTTCTTTATTAGAAAAAAAATACCTGCTAAACCAGACCATATAGCTACATCTGCAAGTGACAAAGAATGGCTAACGAGAAATGTGCGTCTTTCCAAGTACTTATCAACATAACTGCATGCATTCTCAAATGCAGAACCAGTCGAAAGGATAGGAGCATACTCTAGCCATTCATCAATCTGGGTTAAAATCCATGCATTGATATGAGAGAAGTTCGTTTAGCAGAAATTAGCCTATTAACTAACAATCATGAAAATAAATAAATAACAATCCATACATCAGAATACACATTTGGATTATGTTATTACATTTATTTTTCAGCTTACCTGGCTGGACTCATATGCATTCTCTCCATAGAAATTAGGAATGTTGGTGACTCGACCAATATAACGTAGAAGCACAGACGTTCCATGCAACTTCGACCTATAACAAATTTACTTGACTTAAGCATTGAGAAACAGTCCATTACATATTCTTTCCTCTGATCCACATTGAATGGAGAGAAATTCCTTTGAAGTTCACAGGAGTGTAGTGCAAGCTTTCATAAATAAATAAAAAGTTAAAAAAAAAAAAAAAAAAAAAAAAAAAAAAAAAAAAAAAAATTAGTGGAAATGATTTACAATTGGATCAAAGGTTGTGCAAGCAACAATATATAAAATAATCATTAATGTTGTGCCTCAGCAAAAATCAAATTCCAACTCATAAACCATAAAAATAAAATAAATAAATAAATAAGAAGACAGTGATATATGAACCAAGACATTTCAAACGTGCAATATGAACTTTTGGGAAGGTGTGAAAAAATATTAGTTCAAATTACCACCCGATAAACTCAAGTCACATGAAGTGAAGTCAAGTTTCATCGGTGTATTTTTAGTTTTAATACATTTTATTTACATTTTAAGTTGTGTTAATGGCTAATCATGATCATAGAGTATGAAGGTTATAACTTTTGAAATGTCTCGTAAAAGTGAAGTCAAGTTTCATCGGTGTATTTTTAGTTTTAATACATTTTATTTACCTTTTAAGTTATATTAACATAATGGCTAATTATGGTCATAGAGTACGAAGGTTACAACTCTTGAAATGCCTCATAAAAGGTCAAGGTTTTAAGTGAGACTTTATATTTATGTTGTTTTTGTAAAATATGCTTGGAAAATGTAGTAAAAAGAAACTTTGTGGTTTCATTGAGCCTAAACCAAGTCTTTTTGCAATTTTATGTAGTTTAGGTTGTATGCTTATAAACATTCAAGCTTAACTTGATCAATCTTGCTTGTGGAGTGATTCGAATCTCAAACAAGTTTTCTTGTCTTGAGATATTTAATCAACAAGGTAATCCAAATCTTACTTTCCCTTAGGTTCATTTCTTAAGTCTTAGGGTTCTTGAATAATCTAAACTTGAACGATTTTTTTTTTTTTTTTTTTTTTATATATAAGAGACAATTTCATTGATGAGTGAAATTTATAAGAGGGATGTATAATCCATGGTATTTACAAAAGACCTTCCCAATTTGCAATGAGGTGTATAACTATAGGAGGTAAAAATATTACACTTTACACCATGATATAGCTTGGTAAACAACATTGTCCAAATCATCTTGATTTGGATGTTTTAGCATTAGCAATTTTAGGGGTTTGCATATCGATAAAGATTCTTAGATCTAATTGGCTAGGGGTTTCATATCATTTGGTATCAGAACTTTAGACTCAAGATTGAATATATGTTTCCTCTACATTTCTCTTCGATTTGATTTCTATTTTCTTCTCGTTGTTTGAATCGGTTCAATTTTGAAACGGGGCAAGAGAGTGAAAAATATAAATTAAAAAACTTGTTCTAGAAAACTGCTATACCTGAGAACATATGTTTTTGTAATACTGAAATAATCAATTGTGTTCTAATATGGCTTTTAAGTTTAGGTTGCATGCTAACATATAAAATAACATACGGTTAGTGAAATAGGGATTGATTGAATGATTGATGAGAAGATTAAATTATGAAGAGCAAGAATGCTCGGTATATATACAAGAGAATACAAAAGATATTTAGAAAATCTACCTAAAAGTCTGCAGAAAATCCGGTAACAAAACAGTAAACAAATCAAAATAAAATCTAATCAAATCAAAAACTAAATCTAACTCCTAACTCTAACGGAGATTTAGTTAGATACTAACTGACAGCAATCTAAACAAATACGTGATCTTTAACACTCCTCCTTGTTTAGATGTTGTGAACTCCAAGCTTTTTTCTGAACACCCATCTTGCTCCAATTATCTTTCTGTTTAGAGGTCGATCAACCAACTCCCAGATTTTGTTTTTCTCGATCACCGAAAGCTCCTCTTCTGACAGGTGCAACATCAACCAAAGCATCTTGTCGTTCATCTTCAGACTCCTTTTGTCGTTCATCTTCAGACTCTTCTAACATGCTACCAAAGGTTAAATTGTTTGGTGCATTAGAAATCTTATTCACTTTCGTCAGTTCTTCTCAATTCCATTGTTCATTTTCAGCACAATGAACATCTCGGCTCACAATAACATGACTAGTATGTGGTTGAAAAACTCTGTAAGCTTTGGATATAGTGCTATACCCAACAAAGATGCTAGCTTCTACCTTTTTGTCAAGCTTATCACGCTTGACCTGTGGAATGTAAGTGAAGCAAAGACACCCAAATACTTTGAGAAACTTTAAAGAAGGTTTGTACCCATACCAAACATCAAATGGTGTAAGGTCCTTCACATCTTTTGTTGAAATTCAATTTTGGAAGCACACAACAGTGTTTGCTGCTTTTCTCCAAAAACGTTTTGGAAGATCCTTCTCATGAAGCATGCATCTCGTCATTTCCATTATGAATCTATTCCTCCTTTCACTGAGGTCATTCTATTGAGGAGTGTATGGTGCTGTCAATTGATGTTCAATTTCAGCCTCTTCACAAAACCTGTTAAAAGTTTCTGAAGTGTACTCCTTGCTATTATCTGATCTTATAGTCTGAATCAAGCATGCACCTTCATTCTCAACTTTGGCTTTGAATTTCCAAAATACACCCGCAACTTTTGACTTTTGCTTCAGCAAGAATATCCAACACATTCTTGTTAGTTCATTAATAAAAGCAATGTAATAAAGATTACCATTTAATGATGGTGTTCGCTGAGGACCACAAAGATCAGTATGAACCAGTTGCAGTTTTTTTGAGCCCCTCCATGCCTGTTTAGGAAAGGGTTGCCTATGTTGCTTCTCAAAATTACAAGCACGGTAAGGAGGCATGTCATCATCAATGTCAGTGAGTTCTTCTATCAGCTTCTTTGACTGCATTTGAAGCAAATCTCGATGATGAAAGTGTCCAAGTCTTTTGTGCCAAATCTCAGTGGCACTAACTCTGGATATAAAGGCCGTCGGATTTAGAGCAAAGCTTTTTCCTTCCATTTTGACATCGAACAAGTCTTTGCCACTAGCATCTTTGATCAAGCACTGCTTATTCTCAAACAACACTTTATAGCCTTTATCAAGTAACTGACCAACGCTTAACAGATTTAATCAATTTTAGGTACAAATAAAACATCTTGAATAAATTTTGTACCTTCATAGCTTGTTATAGCTACTGTGCCTTTTCCCTTGACTTCCAAGTGTTCACCATTGCCAATCCTCACTCTCTTGACTTCAGTGTCTCTTAATTCCTCAAAAAACTCCTTGTCATATGTCATGTGATTTGTGCTCCCACTGTCAATCAACCAGCTCTCGCTTGATTCTTTACTTGAGGAAGAAGTGACCATACACAATTGATATTCTTCTTCTTCTTGATCAACTACCTGTGCATCTACTTCTTTCACCTGATATTTGGCTTTGCAGATCACCGCTTCATGTCCAAGTTGATTGTATTTAGAGCATAAGGCGTCAGGTCTTCTCCAACACTTGTATGGTGGATGACCTTTTTTCTCACAATGGCGGCAAGATGGATAGGATTTTTTTAACCCTCCTCCTTTTG
This sequence comes from Cucurbita pepo subsp. pepo, assembly GCF_057944985.1. Taxonomy (NCBI): domain Eukaryota; kingdom Viridiplantae; phylum Streptophyta; class Magnoliopsida; order Cucurbitales; family Cucurbitaceae; genus Cucurbita; species Cucurbita pepo. The sequence goes on along the minus strand of NC_141815.1, from coordinate 42,122 downwards.
TCTTCTGATAATTGGCAGATGAATCTCCATACGTCAATTGATTTTTGAAATTTTTGTTGTTTTTATACCTGCTGCTGTCTTGATGCCTAACAAGTAAGGCACCTTCAATCACCCCTTCTTGCCTCATAGACCTCCTTTGCTCTTGTGCTTGTAAAGCATTCAAGAGCTCTGTAAGAGAAATCTTTGATAAGTCTTTGGTGTTCTCCAGAGTAGTAATGGTGGCTTCAAACTTCTCTGGAACAGTGACTAGCAGCTTTTCAACGATCCTTGAATCATTTAAAACAGAACCAAGCAATCTCACCTTGTTGGCAATACTGAGAAGTCTGTCAGAGTACTCTTTCACCAACTCCGACTCCTTCATCTTCTGCAACTCGAAATCCCTAATCAAATTTAGGGCTTTCATTCCACGAATCCTCTCATCTCCTTCATATTCGGCCTTGAGATAATCCCAGATTTCCTTTGCTGTTTTGAGGGACATTATTTGCATGAAGATCATTTGAGATACTGTGGCAAATAGGCAAGCTTTCGCCTTTGATTTCCTTGTCTTCCTTTCCTTCTGTAATTTGATTTGTGCTACAGTAGGATTTGCTGGAAGTGGAGGGACCTCGTAATCCCCTTCTATTGCTTCCCAAAGATCCAAGGCCTCCAAATAAGTCTCCATACGAACTGCCCACATTTGATAATTGTCTCCATCGAAAACTGGTGGTGCAACAGCGAAAAAATTGGATTCTCCTCCCATTTTGATCTCACAGATCCCTTAAGAAGATAGCTCTGATACCAATTGTTAGTGAAATAGGGATTGATTGAATGATTGATGAGAAGATTAAATTATGAAGAGCAAGAATGCTCGGTATATATACAAGAGAATACAAAAAGATATTTAGAAAATCTACCTAAAAATCTGCAGAAAATCTGGTAACAAAACAGTAAACAAATCAAAACAAAGTCTAATGAAATCAAAAACTAAATCTAACTCCTAACTCTAACGGAGATTTAGTTAGATACTAACTGACAGCAATCTAAATAAATACGTGATTTTTAACACATACCAATGTGGAGATATGTAGGAGTTTCATTGTCCCTAACATTATCTAAATTTTTCTTCTAATAACCAATATGAAAACTTAATCAACTTGATGCTGATTCTGATCAAATATGACTAAACTACAGAAGTTCAGTTTATCCCCTAGTCAATATCATAAATTTGCTCAATAGACCCACGTATCCAAGTTCTGTATATATATCAATGATTGTAACGTCTTCTTTTCCTTATTCTGATCAAATATGACTAAACTACAGAAGTTCAGTTTATCCCCTAGTCAATATCATAAATTTGCTCAATAGACCCACGTATCCAAGTTCTGTATATATATCAAGGATTGTAACGTCTTCTTTTCCTTCCTGATTCTATCATAGTTCAATCAAGTTTGAAAAGCGATTATAACTTCAATTAAAAAAAAAATGTCGACCCATGCAGACAATCAGCGTCGTATAAAATTTATGCAGAAATATATTTCTAACAGCATCATGTCTCTGAAACTGAAAAGAAAAGGTAATCCATGTACCAGTTAGACCATGATGCAAAGTACCAATAAATCTTGGATAAGATAAAAGTTCGGCCCTTAACCCATTAGCATTGAATTTTCATAAAATGGAGCACAATGTTCGAAGAAGCAGCAGCCTCTTCTCTTCTTGTAACAGCCTAAGCCCACCGCTAGTAAATATTGTCCATTTTAGTTCGTTACGTACCATCGTCAGCCTTACGATTTTAAAACGCGTCTACTAGGGAGAGGTTTCGATACCCTTATAAGGAATGTTTCGTTTCCCTCTCCAACCGATGTGAGATCTCACAATCCACCTCCCTTTGGGGCTCAGCGTCCTTTCTGACATAGCACCAGAAGCCTTGTGAATACTATTTGTAACACTCCAAGCCCACCGCTAGTAGATATTGTCCGCTTTGGCCCGTTACGTATTGTCGTCAACCTCACGATTTTAAAACGCATCTACTAGGGAGAGATTGGAGAGGAAGAAATCAAGAGCGTCGGTCATGGCAACGTTTTGTGGGTTTTCCAAAAGTTCATCAACTCATATCTCTCTCTCTCTTAAAACTCAACCAAATGTCACGATTTTTGTCCCTATAGGTTCCATTTGACAAGATCTTTAAGATCTGTGAAGAAGCCGAACATGGAGGAGGCTAGTATTGGCACAAGTTGGTTGAAGGAAGAAAAAGGCGAGAGAAAGGGGCAGTCGCGCAAGGTGAGAGAGAAGAATAAGAAGAAGAAAAAGGATATTCTCAAAGACGAAGGAGAAGAAGGAGAAGGAGAGGAGGAAGAAGAGAAGAAGAGGAAGATCCTGTAAAAGGAAAAAGGGAAGGAAGGAGAAGAAGGAAAGAGAAAAAGGAAAAAAAGAAAAAAATAAGAAAAAGGAAGTGTGACGTCAGCTGACCGTACGTTAAATGAGTTGGTTTGATGCATTTAAAAGCACGCTAAATGTTATGGTGCACACTTATCGATGAATGAACTGATGAGCTATGATTTGACCAAAATCGAGAGCATGCCTTTAGTGTGATATAAAGCATGTTATAGGAAACCTATTATAAATGTTTGAGCATAGAATGAGCGGATGACACAGGTTGAATGCTATTATGCATGTTTACGAAACGGGTATGCATTGTACTATGAACTGAAATTCATGACTAGGTATCCATATTTAGATCGCTATGCTACGTCTCTATTTCATATATTTGTGATGTATGCAGTTATATGTGAACGATTAGAGGCTCACCAACTAACCTCTAATCGTGAACATAACTCGATTGTCAGGGGTTCGGATAACTATAGAACTGGTTTATGATATTTTATGACTTATGACTGTACCATGTGGTGACTACTATGAAGTTTCAAGTTAGCTTTCTGTAGTGAGTCTGTCACGAGCGGCAAGGATCCACAATTGCACCCTACGAGTTGGTTATGATAGTAGTTCATGCATGTGAGTTTACGGTTATATGGAGACGGTTAGGGGTTCGCCAACTAGCCCCTAATCGTAAATTCGACTCGATTATCAAGGATCCAAATAACCATATAATTAGCATATGATGTTTTACGACCTATGATTGGTGCTTTGTGTCAGTTAGCTTTCCTTTGGTGAATCTGTCACGAGCACATGGGTCCACAGTTGCGCCTTAGTCAAGCCTTAACATGCATGAACCCTATGAGATTGATACTGAGGTCGCGTCTCGAGGACTTAGAGATATGGTGATGAAAGAGACTAGCCGAAACGACTAGCCAGAAGACCTAGAGAACTTAAGAATATTCCAAGGGCGGGAGGGCCAGATAGGACCAAGAACCAATAAAATAGAATGAATAAACCTAGGGTGTAGTCTAGGAAGTTGCCTATATTGGGGAACGAACCCTCAAATGAGAATAAGACACCGAACAAATTAACTAAGATTAATAAAACCTGATAACGAACTATGAACTACCAGGAAGCTGCTTACTAAGTATATTTATATACTCAACTCTGCTACTTCAACTTTCTTTTTAGGTGGAGCTTGTTGTAGCAGTCAAGGCGAATGCACACATGGGCTGTTGACTATAGGGAGTGATAAGGAATCACTACAAGGGAAGTAAGATTCAGATTACCTTGTTGATCTAATTTCTCAAAACAAGAACACTTGTTTGAGATTCGAATCACTTCACAGGCAAGATCGATTATAGCCAGCTTGAATGATTCTAAACATGCAATCTAAACTACATAGAATTGCAAAGAAACTTAGTCATTAGCTAAATGAAAGCACAAATGCTCTTTTTACAACATTTTCCAAGTCTATCTTTACAAAGATAACATACATGGTTTTATATAGCCTCAAAATAAAACCATGGACCTTCCCTGAGGCATTTCAAGAGTTTTTAACATTCATACTTTATGATCATAATTAGCCACTATGTAAATGTAATCTAAGAATAAATAAAAAGATTTAGAACTTAAAGTACATTAATGAAATACCATAAATCTAGATTTTAATCATCTATCATAAATTTGTAAGCATCTAAGAATAAATGAAGCCGCGTTTGAATTATCTTGAAGCCCCTTGTTGCATAAATGAGACTTGATTCTTCTTAATGTGAAATTGATTGCAGCTTGAGTTCAACTTTAATAGAACTTGACTTTATCTTAGGGTAATTTGAACAACATTCTTCACAACTTCCTTCAAGTTGATATTGTATGGTTGAGATGCCTTGGTTAGGGAGTCCCATCATACTTGAGTCTAGATTTCCTTTTGTACTTATCTTTTAAATCTTGTATTTCATGTATTTTAAATATTTTGATCTTGTAGTAGTGTATTTTGGTGGTCTCCTTTTCGTCTTTTGTAAAAGCAAAATTTTCACTACTATTTTAATTAACTTTCAAAGTGCATGCACGTGTTTAAGTGTTTTAAATTTTCCACATTTTTACTTATTATGCGTCAATGAGTAACGGTTTGTGGCTCAAGTGCCTCGAAAAATGGGTCATTACACTTCTGGACTCTTCTTTGACATCACAAGTGTATATCATCAGATTGTCCGGTTTCTCCCTATGGCTAAGAAGCTAGACCCAATAACCTCATGTCTAAATCAACTAAATTTTACATTAATAATGATAGGTTCCAATTTAGAGTAAAAGAAATACTTGTTAGAAATATTCCATGGTCAAACGAAGGGGCATAATAAGGTATTAGTGTCACTGATCATAAGAAGCTATTAGTGTAAATTTTCTAATTCCTTTGCTTTCTATTGTCCTTCCTCTCTCATTGTAAAGGTTTTTTTTTTTTTGTAAACATTTTGGATAATCCATCCCTTTTATAAATTTCAAACATCAATGATAATACATCCATTTTAATTCTAAATATTTGAGTTCACACCAACAACTCATGAAATAGACAAAAAAATCAGAAAGAGAGACATTGGGGAATGGAAAATAATTCTACAAAAAGATGTGTTATTAATCAAAATCAATAGCTTTTGAAGGTTGAATCTCAAACATTTTGCTATATCAGAAGTTAAACAAGATAAAACTAGCTGAGAGAAGAAAGAGAGGGATCTGATTGTACCCGTTCGTGAAGAGAAATGTGGGAGCGGAGCCAGAAGCAAGAGAAGAATCTGCAGGAAAAGTGATACTAGCAAACTTGGCAGCCACAATGACGGAGAGTGGAGGGCTATCAGCCGGAAATGACAAAAGCTTAATATCCATGATTCTCAACACCAGAACCAATCAAAACCAGACTGAAATGAGAGCAAGTATAAGGCGTTTAGGTAAAAGAAGCCAAATCGTCTACGTAAATGAGAAAAAAATAAAGAAAAAAGAAGGAAAGAAAGCTGCTGGCAGGGACGGATTAATACAGGAAGTGAACAAACAAGTAGCCGCCAATATCCATGGGCCAAAGGCGACCGGAATTATTTAACTAGGAAGATTTGAGCTTAATAATCAATTCGAGAAAATGCAAAAAGCCACGTATAGGGTAAGTCCCAATTAGCCACAAGGATGTTGGTCAAGTTCTAATTTGTGTTTTTCAAGCGAGAATAAAAGCATAGACGGAGGTGGGGAGAATACCAGTAGCAACAGAGTAGAAAATCAGTACAAACCCGCTGGAGAAAGGCTGCGGTGGCACGAGCGAAAGAAAGACGGCAGCACTACCGAACCGGAGGAGGCGCCGGCGACACTGAACTGCCGAGACGGAGAAGGAGACGCTACAAGTAGCAGAAGGAAGCGGAGCCGGGAGGACAAAAAAGATTTAGGTTTTTCTTTCCTATATTTATTTAATTATTTCTATTGGATTGAGTTTTTTTTTTTTTTTTTTTTTTTTTTTTTTTAATGAAAAAACGTTTTGGGTTTATTGGGATTTCTTAAAATTAATATTGTATTTTCTTTTTCTTTTTTTCTAAATGAGGAGTTATTTTGGAACTTATTCAATATAGTAGTTTTTATTTCACTTCCAGCATCTTCATTTCTTTAAAGAGATAAGATATGCTCCTCTAGATTTAGAGATTGATTTCATGGTTTTTGTGAACGGTAGATGAAAATATTAATATTAATCCAAAAATACCTTTGAGAAGTCAGTTTAATCTTCCTTTCTTTTCCTCAAGCTAATTGAATGGTTCTTCAGTAACGAATTTGTGTGTGACCTCCAAATTTCAATGTCAAAATTACAACGACTGACAAAAAAAAAAAAAAAAACAAAATTATGGGTCGCCAGAAACCTCGAGAATTCTAGTGAGGTGCTAGAATTCTCGGGCAACGCGCCGAGAATGCGTTTCACACTTCCCTGACACCCATGTTACGGCCAAACGACGCCACAACCCTCAGCCACACTCCAGAACATCACTTGCAAGGAAAAAAAACGAGATACAGAGAGAGAGAACGAGGGAGAAATACCAACGGTTCGAGTTTTTTCCAACGAGATTTGGAGAGCCGCCTTAATACATATGACGAGCAAAGCATGTGGCGCCAACGACTCCGAGCATACTCATGGTAAGATGCTTCACTCATAGAACATGTATGTTTTCCTTAGTCGCCGGTGGAATCATGTAATATTTGTTAAAATAAAAACTTACTCTGATATCAATTTGTTAAAGTAACACTCACGAATCTGTGAATTAATCTCACACTCACTAACAATCGAACGCTCCGATATCGCTTTGCAAAAATACTACTTGCGTACTTGTGAAGGAGGTGTCGAGGGGAGAGACAAGTAGACAAATAATACTGAAAATAAACCTTTTTTATTGCACTACTTCTTTAACTCTGTATTTTTCTTTTTTATCTTGTTCTCTTTGCTCTGCTTTTACCATGGAAAACAAACGTATTTATAAGCTTTCTAAACACTAAATATATGCTTGGCTTTTCATTCTTTCAAAACCTAACCCACTAAACTTAACAAAAAATAAAAACTAACCCTCATTACGTAGTGTTGCGAACTCTATTGGTTCAGGGGGCGTAGCAGGAGTTGCGGTCGGTGTTGACGTAGGCGTGCCCGGTGCAGTTGCTAGCGTCGGTGATAGTGCTTGGTATTGCGCTCCTTCTTCTCCCAGCTCGGCGACGAGGTACTCCATCGTGAATTGATCTGGGTTCTGGTCTACCTCGGTCACGTCGTTCCATGTCAAGCAATATCTCGATTGAAATCACGACTTGCTCGAGGGGCGCTTGGTGGAGAGAGACGCCAGATCTCCGAAAGCACAGCCCGCAGTATGGCGGCGAACACCAGCCAATCCTCTCGATACTCGATCACTTCTCCTTCCGTCGGCTTGACGGCGTGCCACATCATTGCGCTTGCAAGTTGGCACGCATCAACAAAGCCCACTCGTTGTAGTTGGACCTCGTCGGCATCGGGTACTGCACAGAGGCGGTTGTCTCCTTGATCACATGCTCGACGACGACTCGGCATCCGTCTTTGCGGCGGTGATGGAGACGCCGGCGCTCGGCCGCGGCGTGGAGGTTTCCACACCCTTATAAAGGGTGTTTCGTTCTCCTCCCCAACCAATGTGGGACTCTCACAATCCACTCCCTTTGGGCTCAGCGCACTCTTTCCTTTCTCCAATCTATGGGGGGACCCCTGTCGAATCCACCCCCCATCTTTGGGGCTAGTGTCGTCGTTACTGGCACACCGTCTCATGTCTACCCCCTTTAGGGAATAGCCTCCTCGCCGACACATAGTCTGGTGTCTAGTTCTGATTCACAGATCTCTACAATCGTATGATATTGTCCACTTTGAGTAAAAGCCCTCATGGCTTTGTGTCCCCAAAAGGTCTTATACCAATGGAGATAGTATTCCTCACTTATGAACCTGTCCACTTTGAGTAAAAGCCCTCATGGCTTTGTGTCCCCAAAAGGTCTTATACCAATGGAGATAGTATTCCTCACTTATGAACCCATGATCTTTCACTCAATCGGCCAATGTGTCACTCCCTCCCAACAATCCTCCACAATCCTCTCCTCAAACAAAATATATCATAGACACCTTTGAAACTAACAATTTCTTTGGACAGTCCCAACAATCCTCCACAATCCTCTCCTCAAACAAAATATATCATAGACACCTTTGAAACTAACAATTTCTTTGGACAGTTGAAGATTCTATTGACATGGCTAAGTTAAGGGCATGACTGCCGTCTTTTGATTTAGCAAGAAGAAATGGTAGGAAGAAAATAACATAAAGCTCATGAACTAAAAGCTTGAATTTTGTTGTTGCTAAAACATTGTGTTGATGTTCCGAAGTGGCCAACCCCCACTCCCCTTGTGTTGATGTTCCGAAGTGGCCAACCCCCACTCCCCTCTAAACATGGCTGAAATGACCCGCTAAAATTATGTACTCCACTCTAGACTTATGCTATGCTACTCCACTGATGCATTAAATTGTCTTAACAAAAAAATTCAACTAATAATTCATAAGCCCTTGCCTGAATCCGTCAGGGCCGTTTTCATTCCACTCTCGCAGAGAGAAGAGAAAGACATTAACTAATGTTGCATTTTTCTTTTGCTAATTTATTGTTTTATTAATTTTGTGTTTCATGTCTTTAGATAGAAAAAATATCAAATTTCTGGTTACATGAAGATATTCCTTGTATTCTAAAGATTGATGGGACACTGAAAGAAATTACAAAATATGAAGGTAGAGGAAATTAGAACGAAGCGGTAGGGGCAGATATTAGAGAAGAAAAGAGGTGTAGAAAGAAACAGAGAGCAACAAATGAGGTATAATTTAATAATTGTAAAGAATCCGAATGAGGAAAGATAATTAGAAAGTAAAGAGAAGGAAGGAGGTGATAGATCATGAGAAACAAGAGAGCGAGTGAATATGGGGGTGGTGGAGACGAACAGATCTTCTTCTACGTGAACGAGAAGCATGTCGGAGCCTGCAGGAATGAAGCAACAAGTTCTTGAGCCTCACCCATATAACTCTCTTGATTTTGAGAAGGGAGGCGTTTATCTTCTGGGGTACACTCTTTTTTGTGCAGAACTGATAGCTCCTCAGAAATAGTTGCCTCTTCTCCAGCATGGTCGACGAGTAGCCCTGATCTGAATAATAATATCGCAAGGATTCACTTCGATGATCCACATGACTATGATGATTGTAAATGTTATCTGAATCCATGAAGTTGAAGGCCATGGTTGCTAGCAATAACAGAGAGGATCGTAGGCCTAGATGTCGTATGATATGTGCATATATAGAGAGAGAGAGAGATGGGGCCGTAAACGGATCAATTGATGCTTTTGTGCGTGTGTGTGTGTGTTTGAAGCCAAGTTTTAATTTGGGGGAGAAGCGATGAGGCGAACTGAAGCGCGTAAAATGAAGTGTACGGGTTTGGTTGAGAAATTAAGCAATGTCCGGATGGCCTGGCCCGGCAGCCTAAACTGCTGATTGCTAAATGCTTACGAGTCCGGCTCTCCTTTTTTCTTAATTCGTTACATTCTAAATCTTCTACTTATATATATATTTCCTTTTCCATTGAATGCTTTGGAACACCGCCACAACTATAAATACAATATGATATTGCATTCAGTCTTCATATTTCCCACTTTCACAACACCGTAATTGCTCCTTTGACCATTCAAACATGGAAGGCTATGAAGTCTAAAATAGATGCAACAAACTTCAACCTTTTCCTCCATTTATTCCCTTTCTTTACTCCTACTTTTCTCGCTTCACATTCAAATTCAAATATAATTAGAAATAATGTCATTTTTACTTCACACACTTTTAACTTTTCTAATTTGTCAAATTCAACGTTAGTGTTAGTGTACAAATATTTAATTGAAATTTATAATTTAGTTTATATTTGAAAAATTACTATCCAAATAGTTAAAAATTATTTTAAAAAGTTGTTAAAGAATAAATAATTAAAAAATAAGTATGATATTAAATAAAAATAAAATAAATAGGTATTATCATTTTATTATAAGTAAAATTGTACGTTTTAAAAATAATAAATTTAAGTTTGTTTAGTATCTAATTTGAGAGAAATTTATCCACCAACCCCATCCATAAAATTTGATTTATTTTAAAATTACTCCCATGAACTCATGAGTGTTTTGCAGTCGGATTTTAATATATGTGAGATGAGGATAGAGATGCAAAAGCCATGTCACTTATATGAATGCCACATATCTTATCTTACAAGTAAACTTATTTTTTCTTTGTTTTTGAGCATTTCTTTCTTACAAGTAAACCAGCTGATGGCCGTCTTATCTTGCAGTAAACAAGTCCATTTTTTAGATCCAGAGAATTAGTCTTTACGACAATGGATTCAACTTCATATTCTTCCTTGTATTTTGTCTTACGTTAAAATTTATTGTTTTTATAGAAAATATATGAGTAGATGTACTAACCACAGACTTAAGTTATTTATTTACTGCAATATTGATGAACGAGAATGTTACCGTCTTTGAAAATGTTTATGAAACCATGGATAAAACACTACCCCTTAAAACTGTCGATAAAATATTTGACCTTGTATAAATAAATACAGAAATTAATTTGAAAAAATTACATATGAATAGCATAATAATAACAAAGTATAGCCATGCTATAGAATAACATATATAATCATGCTATAAAACATAAATACATAAACTACTCCAACCAGCTGAACTAAAGATCAAATACTTACTTCTTATCCCAGCCTTTCTTCTCTTTCTCAAGATTTGGATTTAGCTTTAGAAGAATAACCTAAATACTATTGAGAATTGTTGGAGTTTCTCCTTAGCTAATTAAGGAGAAGATCATAAACATATAAGTGGGGACACTATCTTCATTAATATGATCCCTTTTGGAAGACGCTGAAAAAGAAGAATCAGCCGAGAAGGACTTGACAAAGACAGCGTGGGAGACGCCACAAACAATGCATAAGGGTGTGGAACGAGTCAAGGAAGGTGAGTCATCCACATATGTGCCGATTATCATTGCTTTAACTCCATTAATTTTCTTGTAGAGAGCTTATTCCTGTGGTTTAAAATTTCAGGCCCTTGGAGCCTGTTTCAATCCATACAAGGCTTTACGTAGTTTTAACACCATGTTTGGATTTTCCTTGTCAATAAACCCTTATGGTTGAACAACATACACCTCCTCTTCTAACTCGCCATTCAGAAAAGCTGTCTTTACATCCATATGATGTACTTTCCAGTTCTTAATGGTTGCATAGGCAAGAATTAATCTCACTGTTTCTAACCGGGTCACTGGTGCGAATACTTCACTGTAATCTACACCAAACTGCTGTGCATATCCCTTTGCCACGAGCCTCGCCTTATGTTTCATGATTTCTCAATCTGGATTTTTCTTTAACTTGAAAATCCATTTGATGCCGATTGCTTTATGATTCTTCGGCAAATCTGTGAGTTCCCACGTTCTATTCTTCTCAATGGAGAGAATTTCAGACACCATGGCATTCCTCCAGTTTTCATTCTTAGCAGCTTCCTCATATGAGGTTTGTTGGTGACAACAAAAAATTGAAGTGAGATTGAGAGGAGGAGTGATTTGAAGGATGGCAAGGGAGGTCCTTTTATAGGACGGGATTTCATTGATTCCCGGAGTTGGTTGGGATTTTTGTGGATGAAATTGAATTCACCTCCTCCTTCTCCGGAGTAACTAAATTCAAATTTCTATTATTAGCTTCAACACCCTCCCTTAAACTGAATTCTGCAGAAATCAGTTTAAGACTTCACTTCATCTTCTTGATATACATCTTGGATTCTGCACATCCCCATCTTTCTTCTAAGCTTCTCGAACAATGGTTGTTTCAAGGGTTTTGTGAATAGGTCTGCGATTTGTTCATCACTTCGGCAAAAGTTGAGTTCAATAATGCCTTCTTTACACAAATCACGCAAGACATGAAATCGAATATCGATGCGCTTACTCCTTCCATGCAACACAGGATTTTTAGACAACTTAATAGTTGACAAGCATGCTGCTGCTGCCACAAATTCTGCTTCTGTAGTTGAAAGTGTTACAATAGGTTGCTTCTTTGAAGACCAGCAAATAGCTCCTGAACTCATCATGAAAATACTTCCTGAAGTACTTTTACGATCATCTATATCACTTGTATAGTCGCTATCTGTATAGCCTACCATCTTCAGATCATCTCCTTTCTTGTAGAATACCCCAAAATCAAAGGTTCCTCTCACATAACGAAGTATCCTTCTTGCTGCATTGAGATGTTTTTCCGTTGGATGCTCCATGTAACGACTTATCATACTAACCGCATACATGATGTCTGTTCTTGTTGAAGTTAGGTACATCAAACTTCCCACAATTTGTTTGAAGTACCTATTATCAACCTCTCGCCCTTCAATATCCTTGTGCAACTTCAAACCCAATTCTGACGGAGTTCCAAATGTGCACTCATCCTATTTAAATCTTTCAAGTAATTCTTGAGCATATTTCTTCTGACAAATAAAGTTACCAACGGGAGTTTGAGTAACTTCTACTCCAAAGAAAATATCTCATCAAACCAAGATCTGTCATTTCAAATTCCTTCATCATGCTTTTCTTAAAAAATTCAAACATTTCTTCATTATTGCCAGTAAATATTAAATCATCAACATATAAGCAAATAATGATAATGTTACCTCTCTTTTCAGTTTTCTCATACAACGTATGTTCATACGGGCATTTAGTGAATCCCATCTTTTCAAAATGAGAATCAATGCGACTGTACCATGCCCTCGGAGCTTGCTTCAAACCGTACAAAGCTTTCTTCAACTTGTATACTTTTTCCTCTTTACCTTTTTGAACAAAACCTTCTGGTTGCTCCACATATACCTCTTCTTGAAGCTCTCCATGTAAGAAGGCCGATTTCACATCAAGTTGATAAATAGGCCAAGATTTCTGTGCTGCAATAGAAATTATGAGCCTGATAGTATCTTGACATGCCACTGGTGCAAATACCTCCTTATAATCAATTCCATACTTCTGCTTGTATTCTTTTGCAACGAGTCGCGCCTTGTACTTATCCACCTCACCGTTTTCATTCAACTTGATTTTGAAAACCCATTTTACTCTAATTGCTTTCTACCCTCTAGGAAGATCAGTGAGCTCCCAAGTCTTGTTCTTCTCTATGGATTTGATTTCACTGTCCATAGCTTCCTTCCATTTCTTCTCCTTTACCGCTTCTTCATAGACAATTGGATCACTATCCATAAAGAATGCAAAATAACCACTATCACTTGATTCATAGTCCATCTCATAATCAATCATCCAATTTGGTCTCTTTCTTGTTCTTTGATTTCTTTGATTATGATCATGATCTTCTTCTACTAGTTCTTCTTGTTTCATAGACAATTTGATCACTATCCATAAAGAATGCAAAATAACCACTATCACTTGATTCATAGTCCATCTCATAATCAATCATCCAATTTGGTCTCTTTCTTGTTCTTTGATTTCTTTGATTATGATCATGATCTTCTTCTACTGGTTCTTCTTGTTGAGCTTGTGATGAGCTCTCTCCATGCTCATAGTGAGGCTGAATAGGAGCTTCAGTTTGTTCTTCTTCAAGATCTACAAGAATCTGCTGATTCACAGTGATCTTTTCTTTCCATATCCAAGTTTTCTTTTCGTCAAAAACTACATCACGACTTACCACCACCTTCTTTGTCAAGGGATCATAGAGCTTGTATGCATTAGAGGTCTCGCTTACTCCAAGGAACACACATTCAAACTCTTATCCTCAAGTTTCTTCCTTTTCTCATTAGGAACGTGTGCATATGCTATGCACCCAAAGATTCTAAAGTGGTCTACTACAGGTTTTCTTCCTCTCCATGCTTCTTGTGGAGTCATATCTCTAACAGAAAAAGTAGGGCTCCGGTTGAGAATGTGAACGGACCACACGACAGCTTCTGGCCAGAATTCCTTCGGGACTTCTCCTTTATTTAGTAAACTTCGAACCATGTTGAGAATGGTCCTGTTTTTCCTTTCGGCCACACCATTTTGTTGTGGTGTATATGCTGTTGTTAACTGCCTCCTTATGCCCTTCTCTTCACAAAATGTAATAAACTCGTTTGAGCAGAACTCTCCACCTCTATCAGTTCTTAAAGCCTTGACTCTTTTTCCAGTTTCCGTCTTCATAGTAGCACAAATTTTTTTGAAGCAATCAAAGGCTTCTAATTTGGCGTGCAAGAAATAAGTCCATGTTTTTCGACTAAAATCATCGATGAGGGTCATAAAATATTTCTTGTTACCATTTGATGCTGGAGAGATGGGACCACATATGTCTGAATGAATCAACTCCAAAATTGCTTGAGCTCTTCTTGATTTTCCGGATGGAAAAGAATTTCTTTCATATTTTTCTACTACACAGCTCTCGAAAATTTCTGTTGGAGGAGTAATATCTGGCAACCCAGTTACCATCTTCTTTGAAGACAACGTCTTTATTCCTTTGAAAATTTCTGTGATCACATACCCCTTTTCTTGTGACTGACCGATACTAAGTAGGTTGGCCTTCAGGTTAGGAATGTAGAATACATTAGAAATAGACTCTACAAAGTCATTTCTAGTCTTGATATCTACGGTTCCTTTCTCCATCACTTGGATAGTTGAATTGTTGCCAAGAGAAACCGTAGTATGAAAATTTTCATCCAGAATTGAGAAGAATTGCTTACAACCTCTCATATGGTTGCTGCATCCAGAGTCTACGACCCATACACCTTGATCTGCAACCTTCATAGCATGGAATGACATTACCAATGTTTCTTCTTCTCCTCTCCACAAAATTGGATTGATCTCTTTTCTCCTTTTGGAGCCTGGTATAGCATTCATTTTTGTAATGTCCAAGGCCTCCACATCGGTAGCATTCCACCTTTGACTTGTTAAAGTGTCTCTTGCCTTTGTTGTCATAATCGTTTCTGACTAGATCTGCTGACCTGCCAACATCTCCACTTCTTTCTCGACTGCCTCTCCCACGACCTCTGCCTCTTCTTTAAGGCGTCATCTCCTCTATTGCACTTGTACGATTGAGCCTCTGCTCATGTACTAACAGAGAGCTTTAGAGTTCATCTATTTGCATCTCTTCGACATTGTTTGCTTCTTCGATAGAACATACAATGTAATGGAACTTTGGAGTTAGTGATCGCAAAATCTTTTCTACGACCGCAACATCCGTGATTGAATCATCATGCATCCTCATTTTACTTGCAAGACTTATAACCTTGCCAATATAATCATTCACCGTTTCTCCCTTTTGCATTTGGAGAATTTCAAAGTCTCTTCTAACTGCTTGAAGTTGAGCACGCTTTACTCTCGTTGAGCCGTGATACTTCCTCCTCATAGAATCCCAAATTTTCTTGGATGTCTTCTTTTGAAGCATTGTTTCCAAGATAGTCCTATCAATGGACTGAAATAAATAGTTCTTGACCTTCAGGTCCTTCAACTTCGATGCTGCCAACAGTTGCTGTTGACCAGCTGAGAGTACCTCGCCTTCACTTGGCTCTTCATAACCTGTCTCCACCATATCAAAAAACTCCTTTGATATGAGAAAAATCGCCCAATGATCATAGTGACCATCGAACCTCAGGATGGCGGGCTGAACGTAGCTCTCAACTTGTTTTTCTGCTGCCATACTTGCTGCTACAAGATTGCTCTGATACCAGTTGTTGGTGACAACAAAAAATTGAAGTGAGATTGAGAGGAGTGATTTGAAGGATGGGAAAGGGAGGTCCTTTTATAGGACGAGATTTCATTGATTCTTGGAGTGAGTTGAGATTTTTGTGGATGAAATTGAATTCACCTCCTCCTTCTCCGGAGTAACTAAATTCAAATTTCTATTATTAGCTTCAACAAGGTTGACTCCTCTATAGAAAGAAAACAAAGGTCCACTACTTCCTCCTCTGCTTCGTTCAGTTCTCTATAAATATCTTCTAGAGACCTGAATTTTTTTTGACGTTGATGAGCTTGACAATGATGCATTTGAGGTACTGTCTGGCGTTGATAAAGTTGAGGACGAATTTTTCCTTTGTCTTTCATCTGGATCAACTTCGATATGTTCAATATTCCTCTCATCTGTTCTACTCTGTTTTTCTGAAATTTGGACGGTGAAAGTTCCTCTTTGTTCATCATCACCGTTTGTGATTTCTTCCCAATACCACTTTTTCTCCTCTTCGAACACCACATCCCTACTCACCATAATTCTGTTCTTTTGTGGATCCAATAGTCTGTAAGCTTTGGTTCCATCTTCATATCCCAACATAATTGTCTCCACACTCCTATCAGCAAGTTTAGGATGGTGTGAATATGTATTCTTGACATGAGCAAGACACCCGAAGATTTTAAAGTGATGAACCTTTGGTATCTTGTCAAACCAAGCTTGATACGATGTACCATCTACAACTCCTTTTGTTGGCGATCTGTTCAGAATATACACGGCAGTTTTGATAGCCTCTCCCCAAAATTTTGCAGGCATCTCTTTGCTCTTTAACATACATCTAGCCATCTCTACCACCGTTCGATTACACCTTTCTACTACGTCATTTTGCTGTGGTGAAAATGGTGCAGTAAGAAGTCTTTTCATGCCTTCATTCTCGCAATAGTCTTTAAAAGCAGTAGATACGAACTCTCCTCCACGGTCCGTTCTAAATCTCTTAATCTTCTTGCCTTTCTCTACCTCCACACTGATCTTGAACTTTTTAAATACCACCAGTGTTTCATTCTTGTTTTTCAACATAAACACCCACATAAATCGTGAAAAAATCATCCACTAGTAACATAAAATTTCTATTACCTCCATAAGTCATTGGCGAATAGGTCCACATAGATCTCCACAGACAAGATCCAATGACTCCTTCGCACGATATGTTGTTGTTTGGGGAAAAGGAGTCCTATGCTGCTTTCCAATTAAACACCCATCACAAAATTGATTGACCTAGGTGATTTTCAGCAACCCTTCAACCATTCTTTTGTCATTTAATTGCTTTAAAGAGTGAAAATTCAAGTGTCCATACCTAGCGTGCCAGAGCCAACCACCATTAATATTTGTCATTAAACACACCTGATCCGCAAGCTTCAGCTTTGCTACATATAATCTGTTGGATTGTCTGGTCACCATAATAATCAGGCTCCTAGCCCTGTCATATATCTTCATCACATTGTCCTCTATGACAATTTTATTTCCACTCTCATCCAGTTGTCCCAAACTTATAATATTGCTTTTGAGTTTAGGTATGTAACACACTTGCAATAAGATCAAGTGCTCATTGGTTTTACATTTGAGGAGCACTATTCCTCGACCACAAATGTCTATTACATAGTTATCACTGAAGCGTACCTTTCCAACAACAAATGTGTCGAGCTCACGAAACACCCTCTTTTCTCCTGACATGTGGTTGCTTGCTCCAGTATCTAGGAACTAGAAATTTTCAGCTCCAATATTGGCGGGTGGCGGCCCTATAATTTCATTTAACACACAAAATCAGGCTCTTTGTCATGTGTGGTTTTAATTTCACACGCCTCTATCATCAGCAATGAAGACTCCTCATCCTTTTGCATCTCGATCAAGTTGAGTTGTTCGTCTTTTGTGGAACGCTCTGATGCGAAGTATCCCATTTGCTGACACCTGTAACATTTAATTTTACTTTTGTCAAATTTCTTCTTTTGAGTTTGCGACTCTCCTTCATCTCCTTGATGCCAGTCACTTCTCCCACGACCTCTCCATCTTCCACGACCTCATCCCCTGCCTCCTCTAGAACTGTCTTGATCCTTCCATTCTTTCTTTGAGGATTTTGCATATTCTCGTTCCTTCCATTCTGCATGAGTGAGGAGAACGGTTTCATCTTTTTCTCCAAACCCTTGCAACCTTTCTTCATGTGCCTTGAGTGATCCAATAATCTCATCAATGGATTTCGTTTTGAGATCACTAAACTCCTCAATCGTTGAAGTGATTTGAAGAAACTTTGCAGAGGTGGATCGTAGAAGTTTCTTAACTACTTGGATATCATCCACAGTATTGCCGAGGCCTCTCAATTTGTTAACAATAATGGTAAATTTTCCATAATACTCATCAATACTTTCTGAATCACCCATCCTCAACGCTTCAAACTCCCGCCAGAGAGTCTGCGTTCTTACTTCTTTCACTCTTTCCGCACCTAGATTCATATCAACATGATCCAGGCTTCCTTGACCGTTTTCTTGGCACCCAACTGTAGCAATGTATCTTCTCCAATACTTCGATAAATAGCTGCTAAAGCCATCTTATCTTTGCGGTTATCTACTGTTTCGGGTGACTCAATTGCCTCCCAAACACTTTGTGCCTCATAAATACCTCCATCTTAATCGCCCAAGTTGCATAGTTGCATTTTGTCAACATCGGGTATTTGATTGTGACAGATCCCTCCTTTTCTTGAATCTGTACACTCACTTCATGTGAGGCATCACCTTCTATCGCACCGGTGTTTTGGCTCCTGTCACTCGATTCCTGTCTCATTTTTTGATCTCTCTCCCTTCTTGACCGCTCAATCTCTAGGAGACATGATTGAAAACAAGCCTTGATCTTGTAGCTCTGATACCAATTGAAAGAAAAAAATAACATAAGGGGAGAAGAAGTGAAGACACACAAATTAATTTTCTTCTTTTTGTGGTGTATTTAGAACTTGGCACCATTTTCCTTATATAAGGAAAATTTACTCATTTCTATGGCAAATCAGCCAGCACTCCACCACTCCTTCCACTCCTTCTACTATTCCACTCCCTAAAAACTAGTTCCTTTCACTACTTCCAATATCTCCGCCTTCTTTCATGTAGAAATAAGCAACATAAATCAAATAAATACTAACCACTATTTTTTTTAACCCCCAAAAAACTTATAAAGCAAAATAAAAAAAAAACAAGTTTATAACCAACAAAAGAACGCGTATAGAATGAATCCACCTGAGTTAGCGGAGCTATGAAAAAAACGGGATGAACTACTTACTTCCGTGGTCATCAGACCTGCGAAAGCTCCTTACGGAGCCCCAGTGTTATTTCAGAAGAAGAAGGACGAGAGTCTTCGCTTATGCATAGACTACCGCGCCTTAAACAAAATCACTATCAGAAATAAATATCCTCTGCCCATCATTACAGACTGTTGAACACAACTCACTGTGGGAAACACTCGCACTCTTTATTAACACCAATCGAGAAGAGAATACAAGACACTCTGTAGAATACTTCTTCTTTTTATTGTTTTTGGATTTTTTTTGGATGAATAACCTAGGTAGGGTGGAGGGGTATTTATACTGAGCCTAAACAATCTATATTTAACCAATCTAAATCTATACCTACCAGATTTGTATCTAGACCTAACAAATCTGAATCTTTCTCCTAAAATATCTAGATCTCTTACTCCTAAAGTCTCTACTAAAATAAATATACTGGGCTCGTACAATAATTGGGCTTGACTCTATTAGGCTAGTACAATTATTGGGCTTGACTCTATTGGGCTAGTGATGATATTTCAACACTCCCCCTCAGCACTAGTCCTCATTCGCTGCACCATGTTGAGCTGACAGCGAAAGCTCTCACGTTTGCCAGTATTCAGCCCTTTTGTAAACAAGTCTGCCACTTGGTCATCTGTCTTGATCTGCTGCATCTCGATTTCTTCCTTTAGGGCCTTCTCTCTAATGAAATGGCAGTGCACCTCCACATGCTTTGTTCTAGCACGAAACACCGAATTTTCTGCTAGGCGAATCGCAGATTGGTTGTCGCAATGAAGTGGTATTGGATACTCAATTTTCTGGTGCCAATCTTCCATCAAAAGTTTTAACCATGTATTTTCCTGAGCTGCTCTATACTCTGCTTCTGTAATTGATAATAATACTGTTGGTTGTCTCTTGCTATACCAAGAAATTGTTCCTGAACCAAACTTGAACACATACCCAGTGGTTGGCCTCCAAGTATCATGGTCTCGTGCATAGTCAGCATCACTATATCCAGCTAGCTTCCAGTCTTCGCTTCTTTTGTATAAACGATCGTAATTGATTGTACCTTTGACATATCTCAAGGTTCGTCGAGACGCATCCAAATGAGCCTTCTTCGGATTTTGCATATATTGATCAATGACTCCAACTTCATTTTCAAATTTCTTCGGTTGGTTCATGTAGAACTCTCTGTTTAACTCTCCATGCAAGAAAGCATTATTCATATTCATCTGCCATAATTTCCAATCTTTATTTACCGTAAGTACTAGAGGAACTTGTACGATAATGATCTTTGCCACTGGACTAAACGTTTCATCATAGTCTAGTCCATATTCTTTAGAGAACCCTGAATCTATAGTCTGAGCTTTGTATCTCACGATTGATCCATCCGGGGTACACATTATTTTGTAAGCCCACTTGCAAGAGATGAGTTTGGTATCTCTTGGTCTTGGCACTAACTCCCAAGTCTGATTGTGTTCCAGGGCTATAGTTTCTTCCTCCATTGCTTTCTGCCAAGCTGAGTTTTGTGATGCTTCTTCATCTGTCTCCGGCTCATTAACTTCGTCTTCTACTGCGTTGGCATACTCTGGATTTGCCTTTAGGATTATTTGTGAATGTCTGAGTTGTTGAGGTGTCATTTCATTTTCACTAGGCTCGCTTGGTTGAATCACTTCTTGCTCACCAACACTAGTGTCACTTGAATCTTCAGGCACATCAGCACTTAAGCAAATGTGTACAATTTGCTCCCCCGTCTTTTGTGGAAGAATCTCTTCAGTTTGCTCCTCTGTGGTCTGTAAAAGAATTTCTTCAGTTTGCTCCCCCGTGTTCTGTAAAAGAATTTCTTCAGTTTGCTCCCCCGTGTTCTGTAGAAGAATTTCTTCAATTTGCTCAAGGCCGGGTAATACTTCCTTCTCTGAGGGCCACCCCTCTTCTATTGCACCGCTTTGATCGTCAATCATGTGGTTTAAGCATCCTGAATCAATGATCCAGTCATCCTCGTAATCGATATGCTCTTCCATCATTGCCATGAGTGCTTGCTCGTCTTCTACTATTGGACATAGTACCTCTGCATCCCATTCATCCTCTTCCTTTTTGGAGATTGCCACATTGCTTTCAACAGACTTTTTCTTGGACCAGCAATCTCTAGACATGTGGCCCTTTTTCCCGCAATTATAGCAAATACCTCCAAATCTCTTTCCTTGGAAACTCTTGTTGTCGTTCTTCTGAGCTCTCTCTGGTTGTGAGGTTCCTTGGTGGCTTCTTCTTTTGTCACCATTGTATCCACGTTTGCTAGACGGCCTATTATTGCTCCGACTTTCACTCGTGTAGAGTGCTTCTTCTTCACCCTTCAATGTGAAGCCTCCTATTTGTTTAGCCATGGCTTCTTGGCTGGCTAACAAATTTTCGAACTCTACAAGTGTTGGTTGAGTGGGCCATCCTTGTACAGCAGTAATGAAGCTTCGATATTCCGGTCGTAATCCGTGGATTATAATCCTCTTCATTCGAGATTCTACAATGGTGGACTTTGGGTCTAGTTCAGTAATCTCCCGACAGATTGATTTGACCTTGTGGAAGTACTGAGCAATTGTCATATCACGTTTAATTGTCATATCACGTTGTGTAATTGACAACAACTCATTCTCCAGAAGTTGTAGCCTCGTATCGTTCTTCTTTGAGAACAACATCACGAACGTGTCTCATGCTTCTTTCGGTGTCTTGTCATCCCAAATATGTTCTAACATCTCTTCTCCGATGGTGGTCTTCAAGGCAAACATTGCTTTGCCTGCTTTGATTCTCCATTTGCGCAAGGCGCCGTTGGAATCATCCTCTGGCGGCGTAGTTTCGCACCCGCCAACGATCTCCCAAAGATCCTGTCCTTGTAAATAGGACATCATGCATGTTGCCCATGTGTTGTAGTTGTTGTTGTTGAGTTTCTTAATTCCTCCAACGATTTGGAAATCACCCATCGTGTTGGCCATACCTCAGTAATACCAAACAAGTTCTTTTGACACAAGACTTGCAGAGTCACAGACTTCTCACGATACAAAAGAAACTCACTCACTACTAATCTTAAGAAATCGTTTCTGATGTGGAAGATCAGACAGAGCTGCAACCACAGAGCATACTAAGAATTCCAAGAGATCAGATAACCTACACTCACCTCGCTCTGATACCATGTAGTCAAAAGTGACTAAAGTGTCGAACAAATGGTGTACTTTGTATGCTCTGTGGTTGCTCTATTGTGTAGGTTATCAATCTAAAAGTGACTAAAGTGTCGAACAAATGGTGTACTTTGTTCGAGGGCTCCAGAGAAAGGAGTCGAGCCTCAATTAAGGGGAGGCTATTCGAGAGCTCCATAAGCCTCAAAGGGAGGCTTATAGTGTGCTTTGTTCGAGGGGAGGATTGTTGAGGATTATTGGGATTGGGAGTGTCCCACATTGGTTAATTTAGTGGAAGATCATGGGTTTATAAGTGAGGAATACTATCTCCATTGGTATGAGGCCTTTTGGGGAAGCCCAAAGCAAAGCCATGAGAGCTTATGCTCAAAGTGGACAATATCATACCATTGTGGAGAGTCGTGATTCCTAACACAGACTTGTTCAATCGACTACATGGTGCGAAATACTTCTCGAAACTCGACTTAAGGTTAGGATACTATCAAGTTCAGATTTTCGAGGGAGATGAGCCCAAAACGAATTGCGTCACTAGATATGGGGTTTTTGAATTCCTAGTCATGTATTTTGGTCTGACTAATGCCCCTGCCACATTCATACATTAATGAACCAAGTCTTCCACGAGTACCTCGATAAATTCGTGGTAGTTTACTTGAATGATATAATGGTTTACAGCTCCACCATGGAAGAGCATCAACACCACCTGCGGTTAATTTTCGAAAAGTTGAGAGAACACCAACTATATGTGAAGAAGGGAAAATGCACGTTCGCGCAACAGCGAATCAACTTTCTCTGACGTGTAATCGAAGCAGGCAGGGTGGGTATGGAAGAAGAGAAATTCAAAGCCATCAAGGATTGGAAGACCCCCTCTTTAGTGATAGAAGTGCGCTTCTTTCTTGGGTTAGCAAATTATTATTGGCGGTTCGTTGAAGGATTCTAAAAGCATGTAGGTCCCTTGACTAAACTATTAAAGAAGAGAAACAAGTGGAGTTGGACTCCACATTGTCAAGAAGCCTTCGACAACTTAAAGAATGGGATTGTTGACGTGATGAAACCCTTCAAAGTCGAAACAGATGCGTCAAACTTCGCCCTTGGGGGTGTCCTGCTACAAGAGGGACACCCCATGCATACGAGATTCGGAAGTTAACGAGGCAGAAAGAAGGTACGCAACATTCGAGAAAGAAATGACACGTCATTGTCACATCATCACATAACATCGTCACCATATAACATCATCACATCATCACATAACATTGTCACATCATTACATAACATCGTCACATCATCACATAACATCATCACATCATTACATAACATTGTCACATCATCATACAAGATCATTACAACATCACATAACATAAAACATAAATGACACGTGCAAGGGCCACTGGGCACGTGTCGTCATACATAAGGCAAATCTTCCGATCGAGCCGATAATAAGGTCATTTACTTGGTTGACATAGGTCGAAGCTACTATGACTCATTGATGCTAGCTTAACGGTACTCTCTAAAATTTATTTTTGCCTAAGAATTCCAACAATTATAAATTAGAATTCTACTATGAGAATTGACTTACAATAATTTAAACTTCTCCTAATGATTTAAACTAGATAAGCCTAATTATGCGTAAATAATTTAAACGTACTCCAAAATTTTAAACTAGCTAAAAGGTATGTCATACTAACTTTAAACGCTTTCGAAGAGTTAAAACTAGAAGGAAAGGGTCCGAGCATATTAGACCCAAACCAAATCATCCGAAATGCTGGTCTTGAGCCGTTAGAAAGTGTATTCTCTGACTGGCTTCGAACCGTTCAAGTGGGATGATAAAATGGAGCGTGGAACCTCCCTTTTATAGTGGAGGCCAACTCTCCACCTCTCAACTTACAACCTCCCTTCCCTTTTTTTTTTCTTATAACTTTTGGGTTATTACATCTAGAGTGTCGTAATCGTTTGAGGAAATGGTCAAGGGCTCCCTCATCAAGGGTACTACATGGTAAACTAGCCCTGAGATGGGACAAGGGACCACACAAGTAGACTAGTAGTTGGCCGGTATATAAAGTGGCTCCCCCAGACTTTATGACTCTAAGGTGGGTTCTATGGAAAGGTTGCCAATTAACATTGCAGGGTGGCATTCAAAAAGAGACATCATACTATCTTATGAGATATGATGAGGTCGCGCCTCTACCTAGGATATTGTTCATTCGCTACCAAAGCAAAGTAAACTTATAAGTATGAGAATAGAAAAAATAGCTCCGCAATACTAGAGATGGGTTAACTACTTTTGGACTCAGAGTGAGTTTGTGATAGACATGAGAACCGCTTGAAACTTCGAAGTCTTCTCATAATCTTAGATAACTGTAAATCTTAGGTCCGAACTTCTTAGAGCCTAGAGAAAAGTTCGTGATAGCTTCTAGAATTAGATCGAAGATAGCCTACAAGTAGTCTGCTTACTGAATATTTTTATACTCACCCTATTCTACATTTCTTCTTCAGGTGTTTGTTGACTGTTGGCCTAGGCGGGAAAGAGTTCAGGAGCTATGTGGTTATAGAGGAGGTTGCTCGAGGCGCTAGTCCTTTAGTGAATTTGATCCCTGATCTATAATAAACTTGAACAACACCAATTTGTAGTCGATTTTGATTTGTTTTGATTGTAGTGTTGTTTGTCTTTAAATTGCGACCGTATTTTTACTTTTATTTTCTTCGCATTTCAAGATTCAAAGTTCCAAAAATCAGGTCATAACAAATAATCCACATAAAGGAACCAAAGTATCTAACCTTAACCATTGTATTTTATGTATTTATAGGTACTTGAAAATAAAGAAGAAATAAGGTATAAGCGAATTATGAAATATAGTGGAAGGAGGATGGCGTTTATACATTTGTGATGTTTTCCATGGGTATACGCACCTTATGGTGGATTGAATGGCGCACATTGGTTGGGGGAAGAAGTAGGAAGTTAAAAAGGTAGGAGATAAGAAGTAGGAAGTTAAAAAGGTAGGAGATGAGAATGCAGTAAAGTATTCAAACTGTACTTAAATTAAAGATAGGTCCCTCAATTTCACCTTCAAAGGAATATATTCATCCAAAAGAATAGAATATTTATATAAAGATCGATGCTTGAAATTCAAGCAACCATGT
Source organism: Cucurbita pepo subsp. pepo (assembly GCF_057944985.1). Lineage (NCBI taxonomy): Eukaryota > Viridiplantae > Streptophyta > Magnoliopsida > Cucurbitales > Cucurbitaceae > Cucurbita > Cucurbita pepo. Next base: position 16,899 of record NC_141815.1, on the reverse strand, counting down.
CCTTGACGCTGCCCCTGGATCTTTTGATTTTTGAATTTAAATTCCCACCCAGCTTAATTCATTAAAGAAGTATGCAAGCATTTTAAGCATTCAAACAGTGCAAATAATTAAAAGAATCTTGAACATTCCATCAACCTCTGAAAAATGCTCCTTCTTGCAATATTTAAATATGTGTCCAAAGTCATTTCATGAGGCATAAATATTAAGCAAATGGCGTGGTGTCCACTCCAACTTTTTTGAATTGGAAAATAAATTTGCATGTTGAATAAATTGAATTATGAAATTTGCATGTGTACACCCTAGCTGATTGCTGTATGTACATTAAAATCTTAAGTGTATTGAACAAATTAATTTGGTCGCCAAAAGAATCTTTCATTGATTGGTAAAGAAGAGAAGCATTTATTCCCGTTTGGATTTAGCCACAGGTCATGGATGGTGTTCGAATTTGTTTTCTTTTTTAGGTAGATAGATTAAAAGGAATTGATACTAATTCCAATTTATTGAAAATGGCATCCAATTGCATGCTTGTATTGTAGTGGGTACAGAAAAAACAAGAATAGCATAGAAATCGAAGTAATTGGTTATTAAAATGTGTGTTTGTGTATGTGACGTTCAACTTAAGGGAGCAGTATTGAAGGGGGCGTTCATGGAGGTAACTTTAATCTGTCTGTTTGTTTGTGGACTGTAGAGAGACGGAAGGAAAGAAAGAGCAGAGAGAGAAGTGGAAGAAGAGAAGACAAGCTTGAATTGGACAAAAGAGATAAAGGGTCAGTTTTTTAGTCTAAAACTAAAAACTTTAGAAGATGGGAAGGTCCCTCCACTTGTGTCATAAAAAGCTTCACAAACATTCTCCCCTTTTGTATTTTACACTGATTTCCACATCGCCATCGCTTTTTTCTAAGAATCATTAGCATACCTTAAATTATGTGCATAAGTTTACATGCGATCATAACTCAACCCTTCACCTAATTTAATCATGAAAAATGTAATAGGTAAAAAGATTAATAAAATATTGGTGTAGGTATAAGTAATTATTATTATAGGATTTGAAAATTAAACGCACAATAACATAAGACATAATATTATAATGTTATGATGAGAAACTTTTTGTTTGGTATTTTGATTCGAATGACCTAAATGACCTAATGATGTGTGTGTTTAAACTTTTCAAACACATCTGTACCATTGGTGGGATAGAACGGATCTTATTTGGTCATGTAATAATTAAACTAAAAGTAAAAGATGTGTAACTCAAAATAAAATTAATCAACTTATACTACTTGGTTGGAGTGGGAGGATGTTAATATAATAATTTACTGTATTAGCAAGTGATGAGATTTGTGTTGGTAATTGAAAATGCATAAAATACAAACATAAAGCATGACGAATTTGGGTTTATTTACTACTTAATTAATGGCTGTCTCTGGCTCATACACGGTGAGAGGAGAGAGAAAGAGAGAGAAGGGGTATCTTTATAGAATGGACATTATATATTGTTTACTTTATACTATTTATCTAAATTAAAGATAGTCTGAGGGAGGGTCAGGTGCTTTTGAGTTGAGAAAGAAAGCGAATTAAGGGCTTCACCGCCAAAGTGAGTCGGCAGCTACTACTTTGGGGGTGGGATTTGTTCTTGAATCTATCCGTATTCGCTTCGGAGGTAGAGAGAATGTTCCATCCGAAGAAAGCGTCGAGTATGAATTCTCACGAGAGAGGGGTGTGCGTACAAGGCGACTCTGGTCTCGTCCTCACCACCGACCCCAAGCCCCGCCTCCGTTGGACTGTCGAGCTTCATGAGCGCTTTGTCGATGCTGTCACTCAGCTCGGAGGCCCTGATAGTAATGCTTCAGTTCCCAAGCCTTACCACCTAATTTTAATTTAATATTTCTTAATTTCTCCTCCTCCTCCTCCTCCTCCGCCACCTCTTTCCTCTCTCTTTCTCTCTCTCTCTCTCTCTCTCGATATATATATATATATATATATATATATATATATATATATATATATATATATATATATATATATATCATATCATTTTAGCACATCATATCAATCACATAATTAACTTGTTTTCATTTTAATTCAGAGGCAACCCCAAAGACCATCATGCGAGTTATGGGAGTAAAGGGTCTTACCCTTTACCACCTCAAGAGTCATCTCCAGGTATACATACACCTATATCTATTTATGACTATATGGATATTGCCTTTGTTTTCGCTGGCTTATATATTGTAAAATAACCACGTTTTTTCATTTTAACCTAACAGAAATTTAGACTGGGAAAGCAGCCTCACAAGGAGTTCAATGATCATTCAATTAAGGATGGTATGCGAGGTATCACATCTTTTTTCCACCTCCAACTTACACACCTATTATATATATATACACATCTTCATCTCACAATGGACTATTTCGCTCTTGATTCAGCTTCAGGTCTAGAACTTCATCGAAACACGATTTCTTCATCCAATATGATCAACCGCACCATGAATGAGTATGTGTATTAATATATATATATATATATATAGCTATTTCTGGCAACAACTTTCTTCGTTGTTAATGTTGAGAGTCCCACATTCGTTAATTTAGTGAAAGATCACGGATTTATAAGTGGGGAATACTATCTCCATTGTTATGATGTTTTTTTGGGAAGCCGAAAGCCAAAAAAGCCAAGCCAAAGTGGACAACATCATACCATTGTGTGGATCCGTGATTCCTAACATTTAATTCATTTGAATAGAATAAATATAACTTTTTCTCCTTTTTCTTCCTCCTTCGCTATTAGAATAATATTATTAAATATAATAATTGAAGTAGTGATGATTTTATCATTTGCGGGTAATTTAAGGAAGGGTTCGATTTTTTATTTTATTTTATTGTGTAATGGCATTTGTAGTAGCAACTCAAACATGGTTGATGTGATTAGGATGCAAATGGAGGTGCAGAGAAGATTGCACGAACAATTAGAGGTAAAAACTTGGTCGCTCAAAATATTCACAATCGATATATAGTTTTGAAGGAAAACGAATCAACGAATATAAGCACATGCAGGTGCAAAGACATCTGCAGTTGCGGATCGAGGCTCAAGGGAAATATATGCAGAGTATACTAGAGAAAGCTTGTCAAACCCTTGCCGGTGAAGATATGGCAGCTTCCGGGGGCTACAGGCTCATGCCTGGAATCCCAAGCAATAATAATCAACAAGGTGTTGGCGACATGGGCGGAGGTATCAAAGATTTTGGGACCCCTCTCGGCTTCCCTTCATTTCAAGACCTCAACCTCTATGGAGGCCACCAGCTGGATCTTCAGCAAAACGTGGATGGATTCATGCCTCACAACGACAGCTTACTGTGCTTGGGAAAGAAGAAGCCGCGGCCACCGGCAAACTACGGATCGGGAAAATATGCGTTGGACTGGCCGGACGATCTCCGGCTGCAAGGCATAGGAATGACGCCGCCGCAGCAAGCAGATCATGAATTCAAAGACATTAGCATTGGTGCGACGCTGGCAGAAAGAGGTCATTTGGAGGAAATGTATGAGGCAAAGGCAGTGGGATCGGATGAGAGCATGCTAGGGGATCACAAGAAATATGATACCAATGACAATGCGTCCTTAAAGCTTCAGAGGCCGTCGCCCAGAAGGGCACCCCTTTCAGCAGAAACAGTCAACCAGTCTCTTACAAGCGCTCCGCAGGTCACACTTTCACCTTTTGGTTAATTTTGTTAAAATATCATCGGTTTAGTGTTCAGAGTTTTCAGTTAAGTATTTTAGTTTGAGTGAATACTTCCATTTTCAACGAGTGGATGTTAATTATCGTGTAATTAACCTCATTTTACTTTATGATCTTAAATTCAGTACTTACTCATGGACATAATTTTTGTTGGAATCTCATATGGACTAATTAAGAGGAAGATACATATGGACTAATTAAGAGGAAGATACACGCAGTAAAGAATAATCTTTATTGATATTAGATTTTTTTTCGGAAAAAACCAAAAGAAAAATCATGAATATCAATGCTCGAAGTGAATGATATCATGTGGGGGTTTGTTATTCTTGTCATTGTGAGCAAGCTTTGAAAGAGTGTTGATTCATGATATATTGTTAAATCAATTGCCGGATACCTACAATAATTGTACGAAAGATAGTCTTCAATTATGACCAATACCGTACTTTAGTAGTTAATCAAATTGATCGTTAATTTTTCTAGTACAACAAAACATCTGAGTATGTAGAGATTTACAAAGATAGTCAATTTTGTTAGGATGGTCTAAGCAATAAGCATTTTATTACTGTTCTTTATTTATTTTTTAATTTTTGAGTCAAAGTTAGTTAGCGGTATGATCGGTTGTGAAGACAGACATTGTAATTGTAATTGTATTGACCCGGTGATATTCCCGCTATGTCATGGATTTCCAAATGAAAGTATCCGACCAACTCCTCCTCTGTACCAAAATAAACAAAGGCGTAGGATATTATTCATACGACAATGATCTTATCTCTCTACCTCAGATCTCCAAAGAACGAGGCTAATGGCTACACTTTTCAAGGCCCAAAGAGATTCTGGATTACGGCCTAAATCAGTACACGCAGACACAAGACTTAGTAAAAAATTAAAGAGAGAGATGTATGTGTGTGATGAGTTGATTGAAGATTATTAGATCCATGCATGGCATGGGATGGGAAAGGACAGGAAAGGAAAGGAAAGGCATATGGTTGTGCCAAGCATAAATTAAAGAAGGTACGCGCGGCCACCTATTTTATTGGTTGCAGAGAAAAATAAAGGCAGTTGGCAAGAAAGCTCCTTGTCTTCTTGGAGGAAAAGAAGATATGGGTGGGACGAGACGGAAGAGGCGAAAAATAAAAGGCAATAAAGCCCAAAGTCAAGGAAGAATATATCCAACGCAATTCCATGCGTGCGCATATCGAGGAAGCTTCTATCTTTTTTTCTCATTAATATAACAAAAGGATGCATGTGCCTTACTCTATCTACACTTTTTCCAATTTTCCATACTTTCTTCCGATTTCAAGCAGATGGAATCAATTATGCATATGAAATACCCATATTTTCTTATATCATATCATATTCTTCATTTTTAATTCATCATCATCTCCTTTGATCTGTAATGGGAGAATCGTTTCCTCATCTACCTGCTACAATTCCTCTCCCTCTCCCTCTCCCTCTCCCTCTCCCACTCCCTATTATTACTTACTGCTCCATCCACGTCTTATCATACTACGGAGTCCTCTTTTCTTTTGTCTAGCTCCCTCCTTTTTGACATAGCTGGTGACTAAAATTTTTTCAAACTGTATTCATAAATACTTGGAAGGAAAAAGAAAGACACCGCTGTTTTTTTTAATACAAAGAATCAAACATATTCCAAGCACACATATTTTGACAATTTTAAGAAAATATAAATAGAATATTTTTCATCTTCCACACTTTCCGAGCACAATACTAAGCTATTTATCCAAAGCTAAGTTCTTATTACAACTTCTAACTGAAATAACGAATAAAATCATTAGTAAGATTTGTTTCTAAAGATACTATAATATTGAACTCTCTCTCAGTGGCTTTCTTCTTCTTTCTTTATAGCAAACTAGACTTTTATTGATTTGCACAGATAACATTTAAAAAATTACTAAATAAAGAAAAATTGTAAAATAAGATTTGTTATTTCTATTTTACCCTTCTTTTAGAGAAATGATTGTTTGTTCGATTTGATCTTCCAAACAGTTTCTGTCTTGCATTTCTCTATTAGGGTTTAGGGTTTACGGTTGTAGGGTTTTAGAGTTGTAGGGTTGTAGGGTTGTAGGGTTTACGGTTGTAGGGTTTTAGGGTTGTAGGGTTGTAGGGTTGTAGGGTTTCAGGGTTTAGGGTTTAGGGTTTAGGGTTTAGGGTTTAGGGTTTAGGGTTTAGGGTTTAGGGTTTAGGGTTTAGGGTTTAGGGTTTAGGGTTTAGGGTTTAGGGTTTAGGGTTGTAGGGTTGTAGGGTTTACGGTTGTAGGGTTTTAGGGTTGTAGGGTTGTAGGGTTGTAGGGTTTCAGGGTTGTAGGGTTTAGGGTTTAGGGTTTAGGGTTTAGGGTTTAGGGTTTAGGGTTTAGGGTTTAGGGTTTAGGGTTTAGGGTTTAGGGTTTAGGGTTTAGGGTTTAGGGTTTAGGGTTTAGGGTTTAGGGTTTAGGGTTTAGGGTTTAGGGTTTAGGGTTTAGGGTTTAGGGTTTAGGGTTTAGGGTTTAGGGTTTAGGGTTTAGGGTTTAGGGTTTAGGGTTTAGGGTTTAGGGTTTAGGGTTTAGGGTTTAGGGTTTAGGGTTTAGGGTTTAGGGTTTAGGGTTTAGGGTTTAGGGTTTAGGGTTTAGGGTTTAGGGTTTAGGGTTTAGGGTTTAGGGTTTAGGGTTTAGGGTTTAGGGTTTAGGGTTTAGGGTTTAGGGTTTAGGGTTTAGGGTTTAGGGTTTAGGGTTTAGGGTTTAGGGTTTAGGGTTTAGGGTTTAGGGTTTAGGGTTTAGGGTTTAGGGTTTAGGGTTTAGGGTTTAGGGTTTAGGGTTTAGGGTTTAGGGTTTAGGGTTTAGGGTTTAGGGTTTAGGGTTTAGGGTTTAGGGTTTAGGGTTTAGGGTTTAGGGTTTAGGGTTTAGGGTTTAGGGTTTAGGGTTTAGGGTTTAGGGTTTAGGGTTTAGGGTTTAGGGTTTAGGGTTTAGGGTTTAGGGTTTAGGGTTTAGGGTTTAGGGTTTAGGGTTTAGGGTTTAGGGTTTAGGGTTTAGGGTTTAGGGTTTAGGGTTTAGGGTTTAGGGTTTAGGGTTTAGGGTTTAGGGTTTAGGGTTTAGGGTTTAGGGTTTAGGGTTTAGGGTTTAGGGTTTAGGGTTTAGGGTTTAGGGTTTAGGGTTTAGGGTTTAGGGTTTAGGGTTTAGGGTTTAGGGTTTAGGGTTTAGGGTTTAGGGTTTAGGGTTTAGGGTTTAGGGTTTAGGGTTTAGGGTTTAGGGTTTAGGGTTTAGGGTTTAGGGTTTAGGGTTTAGGGTTTAGGGTTTAGGGTTTAGGGTTTAGGGTTTAGGGTTTAGGGTTTAGGGTTTAGGGTTTAGGGTTTAGGGTTTAGGGTTTAGGGTTTAGGGTTTAGGGTTTAGGGTTTAGGGTTTAGGGTTTAGGGTTTAGGGTTTAGGGTTTAGGGTTTAGGGTTTAGGGTTTAGGGTTTAGGGTTTAGGGTTTAGGGTTTAGGGTTTAGGGTTTAGGGTTTAGGGTTTAGGGTTTAGGGTTTAGGGTTTAGGGTTTAGGGTTTAGGGTTTAGGGTTTAGGGTTTAGGGTTTAGGGTTTAGGGTTTAGGGTTTAGGGTTTAGGGTTTAGGGTTTAGGGTTTAGGGTTTAGGGTTTAGGGTTTAGGGTTTAGGGTTTAGGGTTTAGGGTTTAGGGTTTAGGGTTTAGGGTTTAGGGTTTAGGGTTTAGGGTTTAGGGTTTAGGGTTTAGGGTTTAGGGTTTAGGGTTTAGGGTTTAGGGTTTAGGGTTTAGGGTTTAGGGTTTAGGGTTTAGGGTTTAGGGTTTAGGGTTTAGGGTTTAGGGTTTAGGGTTTAGGGTTTAGGGTTTAGGGTTTAGGGTTTAGGGTTTAGGGTTTAGGGTTTAGGGTTTAGGGTTTAGGGTTTAGGGTTTAGGGTTTAGGGTTTAGGGTTTAGGGTTTAGGGTTTAGGGTTTAGGGTTTAGGGTTTAGGGTTTAGGGTTTAGGGTTTAGGGTTTAGGGTTTAGGGTTTAGGGTTTAGGGTTTAGGGTTTAGGGTTTAGGGTTTAGGGTTTAGGGTTTAGGGTTTAGGGTTTAGGGTTTAGGGTTTAGGGTTTAGGGTTTAGGGTTTAGGGTTTAGGGTTTAGGGTTTAGGGTTTAGGGTTTAGGGTTTAGGGTTTAGGGTTTAGGGTTTAGGGTTTAGGGTTTAGGGTTTAGGGTTTAGGGTTTAGGGTTTAGGGTTTAGGGTTTAGGGTTTAGGGTTTAGGGTTTAGGGTTTAGGGTTTAGGGTTTAGGGTTTAGGGTTTAGGGTTTAGGGTTTAGGGTTTAGGGTTTAGGGTTTAGGGTTTAGGGTTTAGGGTTTAGGGTTTAGGGTTTAGGGTTTAGGGTTTAGGGTTTAGGGTTTAGGGTTTAGGGTTTAGGGTTTAGGGTTTAGGGTTTAGGGTTTAGGGTTTAGGGTTTAGGGTTTAGGGTTTAGGGTTTAGGGTTTAGGGTTTAGGGTTTAGGGTTTAGGGTTTAGGGTTTAGGGTTTAGGGTTTAGGGTTTAGGGTTTAGGGTTTAGGGTTTAGGGTTTAGGGTTTAGGGTTTAGGGTTTAGGGTTTAGGGTTTAGGGTTTAGGGTTTAGGGTTTAGGGTTTAGGGTTTAGGGTTTAGGGTTTAGGGTTTAGGGTTTAGGGTTTAGGGTTTAGGGTTTAGGGTTTAGGGTTTAGGGTTTAGGGTTTAGGGTTTAGGGTTTAGGGTTTAGGGTTTAGGGTTTAGGGTTTAGGGTTTAGGGTTTAGGGTTTAGGGTTTAGGGTTTAGGGTTTAGGGTTTAGGGTTTAGGGTTTAGGGTTTAGGGTTTAGGGTTTAGGGTTTAGGGTTTAGGGTTTAGGGTTTAGGGTTTAGGGTTTAGGGTTTAGGGTTTAGGGTTTAGGGTTTAGGGTTTAGGGTTTAGGGTTTAGGGTTTAGGGTTTAGGGTTTAGGGTTTAGGGTTTAGGGTTTAGGGTTTAGGGTTTAGGGTTTAGGGTTTAGGGTTTAGGGTTTAGGGTTTAGGGTTTAGGGTTTAGGGTTTAGGGTTTAGGGTTTAGGGTTTAGGGTTTAGGGTTTAGGGTTTAGGGTTTAGGGTTTAGGGTTTAGGGTTTAGGGTTTAGGGTTTAGGGTTTAGGGTTTAGGGTTTAGGGTTTAGGGTTTAGGGTTTAGGGTTTAGGGTTTAGGGTTTAGGGTTTAGGGTTTAGGGTTTAGGGTTTAGGGTTTAGGGTTTAGGGTTTAGGGTTTAGGGTTTAGGGTTTAGGGTTTAGGGTTTAGGGTTTAGGGTTTAGGGTTTAGGGTTTAGGGTTTAGGGTTTAGGGTTTAGGGTTTAGGGTTTAGGGTTTAGGGTTTAGGGTTTAGGGTTTAGGGTTTAGGGTTTAGGGTTTAGGGTTTAGGGTTTAGGGTTTAGGGTTTAGGGTTTAGGGTTTAGGGTTTAGGGTTTAGGGTTTAGGGTTTAGGGTTTAGGGTTTAGGGTTTAGGGTTTAGGGTTTAGGGTTTAGGGTTTAGGGTTTAGGGTTTAGGGTTTAGGGTTTAGGGTTTAGGGTTTAGGGTTTAGGGTTTAGGGTTTAGGGTTTAGGGTTTAGGGTTTAGGGTTTAGGGTTTAGGGTTTAGGGTTTAGGGTTTAGGGTTTAGGGTTTAGGGTTTAGGGTTTAGGGTTTAGGGTTTAGGGTTTAGGGTTTAGGGTTTAGGGTTTAGGGTTT